>NW_010327882.1:0-35318 GCF_000700745.2 Antrostomus carolinensis
CCATGTCTCCGACAAAGATGTTGAAGAGCAGTTTGAAGAGCAGTTGAAGAGCGTTTTTTCTTTGTC
Source organism: Antrostomus carolinensis (assembly GCF_000700745.2). Taxonomy (NCBI): domain Eukaryota; kingdom Metazoa; phylum Chordata; class Aves; order Caprimulgiformes; family Caprimulgidae; genus Antrostomus; species Antrostomus carolinensis. The sequence continues at coordinate 67 of NW_010327882.1, forward strand.
CAAACAACAAAATTATTAAGTGGAAGCTAGGCAATGTATTTTAAATATACTAGAAACATTGTAAGTGACTACAGACTGCCAAGATATGCACCGTATGTGCACCTGACCATAACAACTTCTGTTCATGGGTTTGAAGTGAATGAACCTGTTAACGTAATTCCCTCTTACCTTTATCTTAAAGTCTCATTTAGAACTAGGAAACCACTGACTCGGTGCTTGCATTTGAGCTTTTAAGTCAATCCACAGGTCTCACTGGTGTATTAAAACCCCAGCTTTGCCATTTTACTTGCTATTTTTTGCATTTGTTTTCCTTTCACTACTACCTGAGATAAAAAGTCCTTTGTGTCCTGTATCCCCAACTTTTAATACATATGTATTTTTACTATCACTATCAAGATCCTTGCTTCAGATCACATACAAATTTGTAGTTTTGTACAGAGGAAGCATTGTCACTACGTCCTTTTCCCTGGTCCTAAACCAAAAAGAAGACAACAAACAAGAAAGATTAAAAAAAAACCCTACCAAGTTTTTACTATAGGCAGCTGTAGAAGGAACGTTTCAAAAAGTGGCCAAAGTCCAGTTTTCTGTATCTGTGTGTATTGGGTTTGTGTGGCTTCGTGCTGGAAGCCTCCCCCATGTCTGACACAGCCAATGCCAGTCGGCTCCAAGGTGGACCCACTGTTGGCCAAGGCCAAGTCCATCAGTAAAGCCTCTGTGATAACATAATTAAGAAAAAAACAGGAAGAGAAAAAAAACTGCACACTTTGCAGCAAGAGAGAGGAGTGAGAAGATGTGAGAGAAACAACTCTGCAGACACCAAGGTCAGTGAAGGAGGGGGAGGAGGTGCTCCAGGTGCAGGAGCAGAGAATCCCCTGTAACTTGTGATTAAGACCATGGTGAGGCTGGCTGTCCCCCTGCAGCCCATGGCAGTTCATGGTGGAGCAGATGACCACCTGTAGCCCATGGAGGACCCCATGCCGGAGCAGGTGGATGCCTGAAGGAGGCTGTGGCCCTGTGGAAAGCCCGTGCTGTCAGGACCTGTGGCCCTGTGAGGAGAGGAGCCCACGCTGGAGCAGGTTTGCTGGGAGGACTTGTGACCCTGTGGGGGACCTGTGCTGGAGCAGTCTGTTCCTGAAGGACTGCACCCCATGGAAAGGACTCATGCTGTTCACGTGTAGCAGTTCAAGAAGAACTGTCATTCATGGGAAGGACTCACGCTGGAGAAGTTTGTGGAGGACTGTCTCCTGTGAGAAGGACCCCACACTGGTGCGGGGGAAGGAGTCGTCTACCGGAGGAGGAAGGAGCAGCAGAAACAACATGTGATGAACTGACCCCAACCCCTATTCCCTGTCCCCCTGTGCCACTGTGGAGGAGGAGGTGGAAATCAGGAGAGAAGTTGAGCCCAGGAAGAAGGGAGGGATGGGGGGAAATGTTTTAAGATTTGATTTAATTTCTCATTATCCTCTTGTCTGACTGGTAATAAATTAAAATTTGTTTTTTTCCCTCAAGTCGAGTCTGTTTTGCCTGTGCCAGTAATTGTGAGTGATCTCTCTCTGTCCTTACCTCGACTCACAAGCCTTTCATTATATTTTTCTCTCCCTGTCCAGTTGAGGAGGAGGAGTGATAGAGTGGGCTTTGATGAGCACCTGGCATCCAGCCAGGGTAAACCCACCACACTGTGTAACCATCTAAGTTTCAGAATTTCAGTTTTTCAGTTTTGAGTTAACCTTGAAACTGTTTGTTTTGTTGGTTGCTGTTTTTTTTCCCCTTTTATTATCTTAGTGACATGATCACTGCAAGAAATACACTATAGACAATATATGTCTAGGCAATATGATATAGGTACCCAGCTACATTCTGTGTGTGTGCAGAATTCCTCACCACTGTGGGAATATCTGCACTTCATTTTGAGGAGGACTCTCACAGTGTCTCTTGATCAAGCTTTTTGGAACCTGCACTTGGGAACATGGGGAACCACATGATCAAAGGTGGAAGTTTTTTAATCTGCCAGGAGATGAGGCAATCACGTAGGCAACGGGTGAAGGTCAACATGAGGTAGATTACCCCATACTCAAGCTTACATTCAAAATAATTCCTTGCAAGTGATACGCACGTAGCAAACTACTTGATCTCTTTAGAGAGGAAGAAAGATAGCTAAAACCAACTGTTATTTTAATAATGCCTATAAGACCTAACAAAAATGAAAGCTCTATGTGCTAAGAGCTGAGTAAAATTCTAGTCTGTTTATTGAGCAGTGAGACAAGAAGCCTTGATATCACCATTATCTAGAGGAAGAAATTAAATATTGACCCTATCAGCAGGACTCAAATCCAAAATTCCTGTTTCTAAGGCCTAAATTTAAGCCACAGAAATCTTTTGTATTTCTCCTACTCACAGCTTTTTAAAGGATGGAGTACTGGTTTCCTGGTAAATAGGTATCTGTAAACAGTATCTTTTTATATTAGAGAGGATCTGTTTGGGATAACTGTGCCCTGTCACAGTGAATTAAGTCACAAAGGGTTACTCTGAATATCTCAACTCAATCCATCCCAGAGCAAGAGAGGAATTGAAATCCCTTCCACGCAAGCACTACAAATTTTTTATTGCCTACCATTCTCAGTTCACCAAGAATAAGCCCTTATGACCTATGTAGCCCTAAAATTTTACCTGTGTAATAATATGCTCTGTCAAACAGTAAGAATTCATTACCTTGAATATTGATTTGGTTCATGTGCTGGTAAAGAGTGCTAATTTTTCATAAGTCTCAGCACAGATGATAAAACATCACAGAGTTTTCAAAGTATTGATCATCTCAAAAACTCCATGTGCTGTAGCCCCATAATCAGAAAGAATGAACAAAACCTCCTACAGAGCAAGGGAATTTTGTTTGCACTTATTTTCTTCCAAATTTTTTTTAGCCTTGTGACTGCCTGAAAGTCCATATTGAAAGCAGTACAATAGTCAACACCAGAAGGATCAACAATACTCCACAATTACAACATATGTTTATCTGAGATACATCAATAATTTTTGAAAATACTTCTGGAAATTAATGTAGCTCAAGTTTCTTTTTGTAGTAACTGCTGCTAAATGTATATGTTTTATTCCAGCAATTTTGAACTGTAAAATTTGATAAGTTAAATGCTACCCTGCATGGAAAGAATTAAACATAAGACAGTTACATCCTTTATACTGTATTCTGTGTTCCAGTTTGCAGTAAAGTAGCGCCAAATCTTGTCTGAAAGTAATTTTCAGAAACAAATACACTTTTCCTTGTAAAGTATGGATTTCTACAGTAAACGTCATCTCTAAACATTCGTTTTCTGCTTAGCTCCTATCCCATTTAGAAAAGCTTTAATAAAAAAAGCTCAGTCTATTGTCTCTCAAATATACTTTAATTTAGTTAATGTACTGTCTTAGATAATATTCTAATAGACATAATCATTATTTATTTGGTGACTTATTTGACAGAATTAAAACTATTGCTGAAATGTGAAAATAGCCAATTAGAGCAAAGAAGACTAATTAGCATTTGTAAAAAGGTTTATTAAATGCTTTTAAGGTCCCACCTTGTGAGCAATTAAAACTCCTTACTGCTCAAAAGCAACAACTTTTTGCATTCATGTCCCCTGCCTACATTCTCCTTCCTATGGAAGCAAGTGCTACAACCTGCAGAATCTCTGCAGATGGCATTTGAAATCATGCTGGTGTAGGCCACATTTTAGATCTTTGTTTCAGAACTGAGTGCAGAATTCAGATTTTTTTAGGGTACTTGAAGGAACACAGTTTTCATTATTTAATCTCCCTTTAAGGAGATGAGATATATTTTAAAACTCTTCCTTGTCACTGACTGCTGTACCATGTGGACAACTAAAACAAAGTGATTAGCTTAATCTTCCAACCACAAAGAATTTAAAAATTACTAAATATCTTACTACTTAAAAAACAGAAGCACAAAGATTGACCTACCCAGCGTCACGATGGGAATATGGAGTAGGACCTGGGAACAGAATTTAAAATTGTTTTCACTGACTGTGGCTTTATACAAAGATAATCCTTCCTTATAAAATGTCAACATATTAATTATAGAAGAGATACAATTTGGAAGTATTATGAAGATTACTTCACATAAATTCTATTTCGTAAGACCAGTGTTCACAACCATATTTTCTCAAGAAAAGACATTTTGGAAATTTATTTACTCTTAAAGTAAAATCTCTGATGGAGAATTGTTACTGAAAAGTTGCTCCAGAAACACAGTTCATTTGTATTTTTAGCAAGGAGGGAAATGACAACAGACATACAAGAAACCAAGAAACTTGGCTAGTATTAAAAAAAAACCAAAAAACAAACAGCTTTAACAGGAACACAGGTTTAAAAGAAAAAGTAATCTAAAAAGCTAACAAAACTAACAAAAAGACAGACTTTCTTTAATGAATATACTGAAAGCAGCTAATGGTACATAGATTGTGTAGCAAACTCTTGCTGTTCTTGTTGAGAAAAATATTTCAGCACAGTCCCATAGTGTGGAAGAGCTTTTTACTGTGTTTTCAGCTTCCCAGCTTGATTACCCATTTTGTTGTCTGTCATGCTATTGTACAAAACTGTACCAAGGACCCTACACCTCCCCTTCACAAGAGTCTCACTTCAGTGCCAGAGAGCTCTTTTGCTCTAGCAACGTTGCCATTCCAAAGAGGTTTCCAGTGCTGTTAATTGAACTACCACTGTCCCTGCTGTTCACATTATTTTATCCTGTCTCTAAAAGTAGTGGGACAGGCTCTCCTTTTACAGTTTAACTATGAAGAATTACCCTGCAAAACAACAGAAAGAAGCTAATGATGAATTGGAAGCTATTCTCTATTAATGGACAAAACTTGTTCAACTAAAACACCAAAAAGTATTCAATGTTTTAACTGAAGAATGCAAAGTCTATTCACTTTAGAGTGTTTGTGTTCGGTGTCTTTTATACAGACAAAGAGTTGAAGAAAAACTGCAGTTTTTCCTGGAGTGTTTGAACTAGTTTGTTCCTAAGTAATGAGTGCTGCAGCTTCCTCTTAAAAAAACAGCTCAACTTGTTCTGCCAAGCCAGCCTTGCTCCCTTTTTCTATGCTGTCAAACATTGTTTTCATGCACACCATGGAAAAGATGAGACCTCTCTTTCACAACTGTTCTCTTAGTTCCAGCTTCATGCCCAGTAGCTGTCTGGCAACATGGTGTTTTAAAGATGTCGCTTCTCCACCACCTTCCTAAACAGTAATTTCACAGGACTAACCAAACTGGACCTAAGGGACAGCACTAAGATTGCATACTCAGTGAAGAGATGTCAGACATTGACTGTAGGATGGGAAACAAAGTCCCATCAAGGCTCAAGGCTTGACTTTATAACATGCTTTTAGCGGCTGTCAAGCAGGACATCAAGCCTTTCACATTGTAACTGGAAGAGACACCCCAAAATACATTAAATACATAAATATTTGTTAGTTCCAGTAATGGAAGTGTCTTGACTACCATCATGTGGAGTCATCTTAAAGTACCAGAGCAAAATTTTTTTCTGACAGAGTGCTTAGTGTAATTTGTTGGTTTCTATTTGAATAAGAGATCTAGGAAGATGGTTCCTGGCTGAAATATATTACTGGAATATCAAACATGACATGATGGTATATTTAATTATCTCTCATTTCTCTTAAGCATTTATAGAATTGCACCAGGGGAGCTGTTGCATATCTACAAATATCCATATCTGTCTTTTTCTCTATCTTTTTATACATTCACATCTGTCTGTTTTATCATAAAGTAGCTCAATAGATCACTTTTCAAAGGATATCCTGTAAGACTACCTAAGTGCCTATTTAAGTTGTGAATCAAGGACAAATGCTGAACTCAACTGAACTGAATAATAACTGAAAGAAATGCTGAACAGAATGCTGAAAGAGCAGCTGAAACTGAATAACAGTGAGGCTGGGGTAATGCATGGGAAAGATGCCACCCTTTGGTAGGCTGTCACTATGCAGAGAGAGTTACTGAAATCTGCCTTCTACTCTTGTGCAGAAAAGTTTTCCCAGAGCCACTCAGAGTAAGTATGCAGAACTTATAAACTTAGGTTCAGTGTAGAGGAGTGAATCATTTGCTACTTGCTGAGTAACAGGTGGTTTCCTTATAGGAGCAGGGCTAGATTAGGAGTGTTCCTTTTCCCTAGGGAATATAAGTAAGACAAAATCTTATCAAACGGCCTTCCTTAACCCAATAACAACAAAAGGCATGACTGCAAAAAGAACTGTCTTCCTGGTTTATTGCCAGCCTTCATTCAATGTTTGGCCTTTTCTATCTAAAGAGACAGAGTTCCTTTGCCCTTTGCCCTCCTTTTACAAAGGATAATTTACCAAGAATAAGTAATTTGAAGTATTTAAAATGTAAGTTTACTGGGCACCAGTTGGCTTAGGAGTGACTGGCACTTTGCCATCCGTACCCACCATGCCTCACTTTCCAACAGGGAAAGACAACATGGGGCTTGCTGAAGCAAAACCTCCCAACAGTGCATGTTTATGGGAAAGGTGACCAGAAAGAACTTCTGTGATCATCTAGTGTGACCTCTTGTATATTGCAGAATATTCAAGAATTAAATGAAATCTAGAATATTACATTCACCCAATTGCCCCATGTTTTGCACTGCTGTTTGACTATCAACCAATAGTGTAAAGCATAATTTAATGTCATTCCTGTGGATTAAAACTGCAGGTAACATGCAGCACTGATTAAAAATGCTAAGGAAATCTAAGTGCTTGAGCTGGAGCATGAAACACTGCATATAAAATGACCTCCTTAAAATGGGAGAGAGGAAAAATATTCCCAAATAACATAACGGCAGCAATAAAAGCAACATGCTAACACAAAATCACCATTTAATTCATCCATCCATCACTGAACAAGCATTATAGGTATCAATTTAGGGTCTATAGTGCACTAAAAGTATAATGTGAGACAACATGCTCCTAGCCAAAAGGCACAGGGAATAAAAATCTAGACTTGGACAAACTTAATCTATATTCTAACAAAACAAGAAGTCCCTGAGAACCCTTCATCTGTTCAAATATGCTACTAACAAAGTTTTCATTTGTGGTTCCTATAAGCATCTTGTCTACTTGGAGGAATCCTTATGCTTGGATATTCAGTGCAAGTGTTAGCTAAGAGACTAGTTGACCACTCTTCAAAACCTTAAAAGGAAAATTTCCAGAGCAACATTTGAAAATAATTCATTCTATTTGAGAGGATTATTAAAGACACTATGAAAACAGGCACTTAAGATACAGTCAGCAGGATGACATGATATAGTGCTAGTCTTTGGCTAAAATAACTAGGAAAAGTGAGAATATAAAAAATGTTCTTTGTAATATGAGCATCTTTGACCAACATGACTGATGGGTTTGTGGATCTCCTAATGTTTCTAAAAGGCATCATACTGTACAAGAAGTATAGCATGTCTGTCAAACAAAGTTGATATGAATCAGGCCCCAACAAATAGAAAGACTTTAATCTGCAGTTGCAGATTTTCTATCTTTTTGGTAAATGTTTTTGTCTGTAATATATTAAGGTGTATACAGGAATAATATAAAAAACCCCAAATTAATATATTTTGCTGTTAGAAGAAATAAATTTAAATCCATTTAAAGATAGTTCATCTGCTAAATAGATTACCAAGGTTTACTCGCTACAGCAGAATACACTCTTGATCTTCCAAAACAACTTTGTAACAGTTTGAGACAAAACCAGTTTAGCCTACTTACTTAATAGTTTTAAACATAAAGTGCTGGCTTAAATAGATCTGGCAGAAAAAGGGTTGCAAGATCCCTGTTGCCATATAAATTAAGTGCAACTACTTTAAAATATTTTTTACAGTCCTGCACTGCCTGGACATAGACTGTATTTCTGTAGAACTTAAAGATATATCTCCTCTGCTATCCTGAACATCGTAACAAAAGCAGAGAACCAAATATTTATGCTTTCTGCCTCCAAAACCTTAAGCTTATAGCTCTCCAAATTTGTTCCACTTACTACTGGATAACTACTTCTGCCAGGGAATGATCAAGATATTTCTCAACCACATGTTTCCCTAACCTGTTCTTTGTCCAGAGATCACAGCAGGTTGATAACAATACCAAAGAAAGAGATGAGAATTCCTTTTAAAAAAAATCCTGGCCAATCGCTGTGCAAAATAAAAAAGAAATAAAAGAATATTGACAGATATGTAAAGCACTTCATACTTTAAACCATAAAATTTGGTTATTTTTGTAATATTTATAATTTCTTTCATGTTATATGATAAGCTCAAATCCTGTAAGTCCTTCACATATTCAGAAATCCCATTAAATTCATTCTCAGAAAGAAAAAACTTCCAAAACTGGCATCCAAATATATTAAATTATCCACCTTTTCAGCTTTTTTGTCTACTTTTTAATTCAGTGTCAGGTTCACCATATTTTTATGGATTATCAGAAAAATAAATGAGTAAATTATCTAGATGCATTATTTTTCAAGAAAGAAACCTTGAGAGACAGAGGGATATTCTATTATAGCATAAGAACGTTCTCCCTGCTAAACTCCACTCACCACAAGCAATAGTTGCCCTTCAAGGTCACCTTCCTGCTCCCTTTAGGAGTCTCAAGTTTCTCCCAGTTAGTACCTTGGCAACCCTGTCTATCTTCCTGTTCTTATTTACTGGCAATACCAATGGTGTTAGAGAATTAAAACAAAACAAAACACACATTTTTAAAAAAACTAAAACAGAAAATATTAAAAAGTTTTCAGGTATTTAATTCATTTTGTACAGACCTATTACTGGATGTTTTTTGAATATCAACTTCACTTAGGATGAAATGCCTTTCTATTGTTCTTCATCTTCTAAGTAAAAACATTGAAAATTACTGAAAGAGAGAGGAAAAATATTCAAGTGTGGTATACAGAACAAGCCCTCTAGCCAGCTTTTCTGGTCATCATGTGGTTCGTAACAATTTTATGGTGGATCTCAAAATTAATCATGTTGCTGGGTTGCCACATTGATGATCTGTAACAGGGTGGCTTTGTGTTTTTTAAGGAGCAGTTAACCCCATTTGACTAGAAGCTGGAGAGGACTAATTGGCAGGTAATATTAGGAAAAAAAAGCCTGAGAGAGAGTACTCAGCTGACAAGGCAAATTCATGTGAGACAAACTGGCAGCAGACCAAGGGATTGTACTTACTTTGGGAGTTATAATTTGAATTAATGAACAGTGCCCAATGAGAAGGGTCAAAAAAGGTATCCAGCTGTACTATTACTTCATTTGAGGCTCTTAAAAAAGTTAGCTGACCTACAGATCTTATGTATCTCTATTGTTGAGAAAATTGCAGCCTTCTTTATTGTTTATCTCTTTCTGTGTTTTTCCGTCTCTAGTATGTTGGATTGGTTGTTCGTATGGTTTTTGGTTTTTGTTTTTCTCCTTTTTTTTCTGTTTGCTTATTAAAATTATTCTGCTTATTTTTTATTCTTTCTGCTCTGAACTTCATGATAAGTTTTCCAAGTTGTCTGTTTCCTGGCTATGGATTCCGTGTGTTTTTTCTGCCATGCAAACAGTCATGGAAATAGACAACTTGGACTGGCTATATTCAGTCTGAATGTCCAACAAATAAGCTGCTTCAGCAACTGGCTGCATGAAGTGGTACTGTGGAATCAGGATGATGATAGATGACTTTCAAGGAGCAACCAATAGCTTTGCCAGCAGCTGCTGGAACACATTCCAGGGCGGTAGTTGGAACATGTCCAGGGTCATGCAGATTTATCCACTCCCACGGCATTTCTCTGCTGCTCTGCACATTACTCTCATCTTTCAGCCCTCCCTGGGAATGCTGAACTAGCTTGATGAGGAAAGATATTAAACATATATTTAGTGGCACTATAAGTGAAAATGACAAATGTGAATTTTGTTTATTTGCAAGTGTGTTTTGTTCAAAATTTGCCAAAGTTTTACAAAAAATGCCCCCAACAATTAAAACCTTTCTGCATTTTTATACAAAGTAAAGAATGCATCTACATTCTATATTTGTACACATATGCATAGATACATGCACATGCTCATATACAGGTACAGATATGGATCACTTAGCCAGTCACTGAAAAAAAGCCACTTGTGTAATGGAACACAACAGCTCTAACAGTGCAGAAATACTTGGTAATGATATTTCAAGACAGGAAACTAAGGCAGAAGGGTAACTGCTAGGAAAGTTACAGACAGAATATACCCATTTTAAGCTACAGTCAGAATGTTATTATCTAACTTGAAATCAGTGAAGGATGTGAAGGCTAACATCTCTGGTCTTAGGAACGGGGGCCTGTTAAAACCAAAACACTAAAGAAGATATTAAATCAAACTAATTTTCCACAAAACCACATTTCTTTGTATTTATTCACCTGCAGAAGTGCACTTGAAACTAAAGTGAGTCAGAAGTTAAGCAAAGTAAGAGCAGTAAAAAAAGGGCAATCCATGGGACAGAGGCAGAGGGAGAAGGTAGGAAGCTTCCTGCATTTTATTTATACATGGAGAGGTAAAAGAAGAGATTAACATTCGGAATCCATACTTTATATTTTAATTAGTTTTTTTATTCAGTTATCCACAATGACTGCAAGACAAGCATAAATTTATACCACTTGTATTTCCTACCTTGTCATTACTGATATGTTGGAAAGAAGACAGGACCAAAGCTATACCTATCCCATATAGGATAAGTATCCTGTCTAGATTAAGCTGTTTCTTGTATCTTCCCCTTTTCCCCCATCAATTTCCATGCTCACTTTTAATGTTCTTAAAGATTTCCCTGCAAGATTTTAGCCCATTTTCCATTTATATTTTAAATAAAAATATTTATGGAAATATTAAATAAAAATTAATATGTAGGCAATAAAGTAAACTGATTTTCTTAAGTATCATTGAAGAAAATTAGTTTTCAGGTGTACTTTAGTTAAGTGAGAGGGGTAGAACAGTTTGGAAAAGGCAATCATTCTGCTAAGGCCACAGATCCTAAGATGATGCCACAGTCAAGGTACAACCAAGCTAGAGGAGGGTAGATCTAGAAAATGGTAGCATCGAAATGATTTAAGATTACCATGGTGATGTTGAAAATGTTCATCTGATTGGGATTCAAGAAGGGAAAAAATGAAGCATGCTATGATTAGCAGTGGAAACTAGGATTATGTTCTGAGCTACTAGGAGTAGTGCTTTTGCACAGAAGATCAAATTATTAGAACATTTTATTTCAGGAAATGAAATAAGTTGATATATTAGCAAAAATATTGGCGAAATTTCACATCTCTCTTCTGCCTTGTGCAATATAGACAAAAATAAAAGCAACTAAAAACTAAAAAAGAGTTAAGGAGAAGTAAGCATCAGTAAACTTAGAAATAGCTGTATTTATTAGATGAGACCAAAAGTCCATGTAACTCAGTATCTTTTATTCAGAGTAAGTCAATAGCACAGGACCAATGTAAAAAGTACAGTAATAAGAAAAAGATACAGTGAAACATCCCCCAGATATTTCCCAGAATCTAGCTGTCCATGGCTTAGGAAGCAAATGAGACAGAGGTTATATCCATTGTTGCTTGAAATGGGAAAGTGTAGTTAATATGGTCCACCAGAGGAAAACAACAGAAAATTAAAATCATAGTAAACAGAGAAATAAAGAGCCACTTCTTAATACCAGTTACTTTGGAGCACATATAAAATAGTACACAATACCATTACATCTCAAGAATGTGGTATTTCTCAGGGACATATTAACTACGGTAAGAATCTAACTATCCTGCATGAAAATATTGAAGTGGCTGTTTATGAAAATTATAGCTTATATTTTTCTAAAGCAATTAAGGTTTTGAATGGAATTCCATCAAGAAAGGGTGATGGTATGAGATGTAGAGGGGGATGGTATGACTGTTAACACTAGAGAAACCAAATACTGAGTAAGATTGAGAAAATATTCCTGAGTGTCTGTCCCTGATTGCAGGGTCTTCCTAGCAAGGCAACTCTATAACCGTTTATATTTCTCTCTTTCTTTTTTTTTTCACCTCTTTTTTTTTAGGACAGTATAACCTGGTTTTACCCTACTTTGTCTTTTTAAAAAAAAAATCCTACAAACCATTTCTTTGGACTATACGTAGTAATAATACTATTATTATCATTATTAAAAATAATTACTCTGAATGTACATGTTACATACATACATTTGTATGTAGGTTATTGAAAATACATGCACAATATCAAATGTCAATATATACAAATACATGCACAATATCAAATAGATTTCCTTGATTCATATCTCCATGAGCATTCCCTCTCAATCACCCTGCTTCTGCAGCTGAATATAAATCCATGTTCGGATTAATGAATAATTCACATGCATGAAACTTTATTCATTATCAGATTTTGACCACAAGTTGATTCATCACTTAATTCCACCTGTACTACACAAACAATAGTGTACAAAGCCTCCATCTTGAAAAAAAAAAGATGCAAGCTAGAAAGACCATAAATAGAGTTTTGATTTTCATCCAGTATCCCCAGTTGTGTGGTCTTTTATACTGACTATAACTTTCCTCATTTTACACAAATTGAATAAAGACACATATCTTTGAATAAAATATTCCTCTACTCTGGAAAAAAAAAAAAAATAATAAGGCTAGTGGCTTTTACCAACTTTTTTTCTAAAAAATTCAACAAAACAGCAATCAAAGGCTAGCAAACTGATAAATCTCCCTTAACTTTTCTGAATTTCCTCATTATTTGTTGCTCCTGAGCTGAGCAAAGAAACAGCACGTATTCTGCAGTCTATTTCACAACTCTACTCTAATAAGCTCTAGCCTAACTCACTGGCTTCTTTACATTACTGTGATTTATTTATAATTTCCACAACAACTAGGCTGAATTTAGCAAGCAATTTGGTGCAAATGTATGGATCAGTAGATGGAAGAAGGCTGTGCTGAGGCCTCTCACATATCCCACTACACGGGGCGGTGGGAGTTTTTTTCAGAGTGGTTTTCACCTTCTGAGGACAGCATTAACTACTCATGATGTAAAGCTTTCTGAAGAGAAAAGGCAGCAGCACATACTGAGGAGTTTAGTCTTGGCACAGCCCACCCAGTGGTTTGGATCTTAATTTGCCCATTAAGCATTGGAGCACTTTTTAAAAAGAGATTTTGTTTATTTTTCTCCAAAAGGAACTGAGTTCAAACATACCAAAACCTGTCTGGAAACTGAGGCTACTCTCAGTAAATGGTGACAGTCAAGGGATTAGTTTCTAAGCAGCACCACTGTTCTGAACCGTCTTACTAAAGGAAACAGAGCTAATGCCTACACAAAAACCCTTTAAAGGAACTTCTGCCAAGACCATAAACCAAACCTAAACTAGAGTGGAATGTACTTTTTCTTACCAATATCTAAAACTACTTTTCCCCTTTGAAACTGCCTCATTCCTAGGGTCAGCCCAGGCAAAATGACTGTAAGATAAATGACCTTCAGGACCCCACAAGAAAAAACACTGCTGATAAACCAGCCCTAACTGTACAGTCTCTAGCATAAGCAATAGCCTTTTCAGCATTTGCAGGCTTCTACAAGTATCTTAGCAGTAAAAGGAAGATGATGTTAAAGTGGGCCTGCTGCTGAACAAACTGGGCAGGAACCTGGTGATAAAGGACATGTATGGACCTAAGATACTCAATGCCTTCTTTGCCTCAGTCTTCACTGGTAACACTTGCACTGAGCAATCCCAGGCCCCTGAGACCAGTGGGAAAGTCTGGTGGAAGGTAGGCACTCCCTCAGTAGATGAGGATCATGTTGGAGGATATTTAAACAGACAGAACACATGTTCTGATGAGACAAACACAAGGACCTGATGACATGGAATGGACCTACAACAGCTGAGTGAGCTGAGCCATCCCCTTGTGAGGCCACTATAGATAATCTTGGAAAGGTCATGGTGATGGTGAGAAGTTTCTCATGACTGGAAGAAAGCAAATGCCATTTCTATCTTCAAGAGGAACAAGGAGGCTTATTCAGGGATCTACAGGCTGGTCAGCCTCACCTTGATACCTGGGAAGGTGATGGAGCAACTAATCTTGGAAAGCATTGCTAAATAATATCCCCACACACCACTACACAGTGGGGTCTACCTGCTGGAAGATAACTTTTCAAAAAGTGTCTTGAAATTCCTAGTGGACACCAAGTTGACCATAAGTCAGCAGTGTACACTTGCATCAAGGAAGGCCAACAGCATCCTGGGCTGCATTTGGCAGAGCATCACCAGCAGGTCAACAGAGGTGATCCTTCCTCTCTGTTCAGCCCTGGCGAGACACACCTAGAGTGCTGGATTCTGTGTTAATTTCTCCAGTATAAGAGAGACATGAACATACTCTAGTGAGTCTAGCTAAGGACCACAAAGATGATTAAAGAAATGAAGCATCTTTCACTTGAGAGGAGGCTGAGAGAACTGGAACTATTCAGCCTCAGAAGGGAATGCTCGGGGGTGGGGGATCTTGTCAATGTGTATGAATACCTGATGGAAGGTGTAAAAGCAGATCCAGACTCTTTGCAGTGATACCCAGTGACAGAACAATAGACAATGGACACAAATTGATGTATGATAAACTATTTAAACAAAAGAAAAAACTTTTTTACTGACAGTCAAACACAGTTGCCCAGACAGGATGTGGAGTTACCGTACTTGGAGGTACTCAAAACTCAACAGGACAAAACCCTGCATAACATGCTGCCACTGGCCCTGCTCTGAGCAAGGGGGTTGGACCAGATGATCTCACTTTTTCTGTGAGTCTGAGACTGTTTTCTGGACCCAGAGATAATCACCAGTTCCTGTGGTAAAGCGCTTTTCTGTCCTTTTGGCACCAAGCAGATGTACAAACTGTCCTATGCTCAGGTTTTAAGTTTTAGGCAGATGACCGCACTAACTCACATGAGCTAGCTTACCAGAGCAACAAACATAATTGATGGACTCACATTTATAACTGTTAAAGCGTGTACTCTACAAAAGATTCATTGATGCCTCTTAAATGGTATGTGAGATTAACCACAGACTTCATAGCTAATCCTCTGTCTTTACGGCAATTGTCCCAAAATATTTCAACTGAATCTGAGCTAATTGAATTGAGGTCTATGCTCCATTTTCATGTTAAATATTTGTTGTGAGAAGTAAAAATGGAGTCTGTGTTTAACTTCAATATGTTAATCTAGGAGCTTTCTCACAAACTTTGCAAGTTGAGGTGTGCTGTATTGTTAGTGCCCTGCTAGCCTGGAAGTGATCATATTTCTGTTTCTTGACTTTGTGTTTTTATGCCTGCCACCTAGAGTTTCTTTCTACCTGTTGCAAGAGTTGCAACTGTATTTCTTATCTATATCTATATTCAGGAGGACATATAAAAATGTATTTAAGTAGAATATATTGAAATCCAGAATTAACAGATTTTTTTTTCTGCATTAAATGTAGTTCTTTAAAAAAGAAAACTGTTACAGAGATTTCTCCCTGATCAGAGAAACCATACACCTCATATGTATGTGTTCTAAGAAACTATGAGGGACAGAACCGGAAACCTTAATCTGGTTAATTGATCTTGAGTAAATTTCATGAGTAAAGAATAGGTTCATCTAGCCCTTGTACATGTAAAGACTGAGATGACAACTTTATTATAAGTCTATGGGAATTTGTTATCCAAAACTATTTGAAATTGACTCTGAGTTGGGAATGTAGTGTTTTTAAAATCTTTCTAGTATTGGACAAGGTGTGGTTTCTGAATTGAGTTGAAGGGTGATTTTAATTTTTCTTGTGATTATGCTAGTAAGTAATCTTGAACTAATATACAGAGAGGAAGAAAGATGTGTACAGACACAAAACTACATTAGAAGTAATAGTTTTCTCTCAGTCATTATAACAATATTGGTTACAAGTTCTCATATGACTTTTAAGATAGCTTTTCTGAGATGTGTTTTCCCCTACACAGGGCAACAAATGTGAGGTTTACCAGAAGATTTTTCTTTCTTATATTTCCTTTGGGGTCTGCTTTATCATCTAGATAGTATGAAGTGTTTCAGCTATAAATAGAATTTCTTAAATCATGTTTTGCCCTTTTTTTACTCCCATGTGTCACTGGAAATTGTATGTTTTAGCTTTGTTTTTAAGTGGTTCTTAGATCCTTTATGTTACTTTTTGTAAAAAGCAAGTTCATTTCCCCATATAATATTTCCTTGGGAGCCTTTGAAACAGAATCATTCTTTAGGTAGCTAGCATATCTTAGTAAATTATGGCTTCTACAGCTGGTATATTTGATTTTCCAAAAAAATCACAGTATTTAGTATCATATACCACTGATGACTTGTCATGAGATTTCTGAAGTACTCCTGTGGTGGTCTGGGGAAGAAGAAAGGGGAAGAAGACTAGGTATGTGGAGTGGTGAATTAGTACCTATATCCAAAACAAAATTTAATACTCAAAAATTAACAGAAACTCAGCTTAAACCACATTGAAAATATTAAGTTTGGAGAGGATCTCAAGCTGAATTTTCTAAACATCTGAGGTTCTAATTTAACTTCTGCATTTGGTTGCAGAGAAAATGGAAATTGAGCAATGCAGCTTAATTCCAGGATAAAATTCAAATTCAAAACTGGAGGGATTTAGTTTATTCAAGTACCATTAAATCATTATTTTTTCTTTGTAGTTATGATTAGGAATCAAGTGTTCCATGTATACTTTGAAAATAAATAAATAAATAGAATTAAGATTGAATTTACACAGCTTTTAAAAACTGGAGTAGAAAAAAGAAATAAAGGCAGTTCAATTTTTCTCTTATGTATTTTAAGCTAAATAAAAGGTAGGACATTAAAATATTTTTTATAATAAACTGTGATTAAAATATATTTAGATACTGCAATTTACCCTGCACAAAGGTAATCCAGCAAGTTCAGGATCAGCAGAAGAGAGATGATGAGGGTAAGAACACCCTCTAAACCATTGTAGTGATTTCCTGTGGTAATTGGCAAATTTTAATCAAGAATTGCAAAAACTTTTTCTCTTCTTAAAAATGGTATTTAGGTATGAGTTGAGACCAGATTGATGCCACCCTACTGATTTTCCACAGCTACCAAGAATAAGAATACAATAATATTTCTCCTGTTATTTCCAGATGCAGATCACATAGAGAAAAGTCAAATCTGGCATGTATCATGTGTGATTACAAGAAGTTTAACATATTTCCTTATACAATAATATGTTTCTAATGAAACACTATCTTAGAAAGGGACTGTAAAATTATCCATTACTGAAGGAGTGGAGAAAGTGAAAAAACAAGGATGGCTTTTAATGAACTGGAATAAACTGTTCTGACATGGCTTTCAGCTGCAGGTGGGCCTCAGAGCAGACAAGGTTAATAGTGATAATATCAGGCACAACTGAATCAAATTAAATAGGAGAAAAGAACTGGCATGTCAGAGATCAGAGTCAGTAAAGCCACTTCAGAATCTGGAGGAATACCAGAAAAGTGGAGAGTGGAGAATAAGTATGCATAGAAAAAATAATATATTTCATTTAAAATAATTCAGAAAGAGTTTTTCATCAAAGGAGTTTTATATACTTAATGAATAAGACTAATTTCAAAATACATTTCTATGAAGTAACAAAAATGTACAGAGATATAGATACACTTCCAAGTAACCACTAGCTGTAAAATGAGCCTGTGCTTCCCTTTTGTACTCTTTTGATATACTCCTTCTGAAAGCAGCACTCGCTGCTGGCAATAAAGGTTTTGACTATACCTACCAAATAGTGTGATGACATGCCCCCAGATTTTGCCCACTTGGTCATCAAAACTAGTACATGGTCAGTCTGGGTCTCATGTGGAACATATCCTCATTTCCTTAGCATGGAAAGAGGAATGAAACAGAGTGCAGAAGAACCAGCACACATCAAACCTTGTCTGATACCAAGTTATAATGTACCCACCAAAACAGTAAGAGCACCACAACGCACTCTTTGGCTGTGTTTTATGGACATGGTGAAAAAGACTCTTTTGTTCTCTATAGGTGAACGGTTGTATTGGCTGTTAGCCAAGGGCTAGCCAAGTGAAACTATCACAATAGGTTTTTACGCTCTTTGACCAACAGAATTTGTCCCATCTGATCTTATTCCAAAAAGTCATTGAAAGTTCATATCTGAAAGAGAATGCCATAAAAAAGATATCCATATTACAGCCAATCATCTTGGACACGTTAATTGAGGCCTCAAACTGCTTGTGTGCTGTATGCCACCTTGACCTGTTTAGGAAGCTTCATAACTTCATAGCTTCTGGTGAACTCACACCAGTAGTTTCTATAACATAATTCACTAAACAACAGTAGAGCTGATTGGTGAGGCTCACACCGTTGCTATTATCTGGTGAGGATTCTCTAATGCTCTTTGATGCTCTGAATTAACATGTTTCCCTTGCAGCATTCCTAACAGTCAGAACCTAATGCAGACTATAAGTCTTGTCACCACAGTACTAAAAACCTAACTAGTTTCTGCACTTGCATGTGTAATTAGGGCTATCACTCTCTTTAATTGTCCTCTATTAAATAACCCCTTCTCCCTTGATCTAGTATTTTTCTTCTGGGACTTTCTGCCTGCTGATATTGACAAAGTGCAGCCATCTCATCAGGCTGACATACAAGGGTTGCAGGAATATCACTTGTGACTGCCATTTCATGCTTCATTACAGCTATGCTTTTCAAATCATAAGACTAATTAGCAAACAAGTCTCTTCCTCACCTGCCTGCATGATGCAAAATAAGATCACTGGCAGGCTGAGCACAGCCAAATTAAAGTACTTTAACACATGGTTAAATGGTCAGTACAGCAGTCTTATTCTGCCTGTCACAACTGTACCATTTTGCTCTTGTAAACTCATTTTAGGATAAGGTTTATCCTGTTCCCATTTTCCCCTAATAGCACCTTTTCAACAGGTAATTTTACATACAAATTGGTTATTAGCTATTGTGACATGATCAGTACAACAGCTTGCTCCTGTAGTCATGTATTCACCAATATCCACACTTTTGCACTAATTTTTAGTCAGTAACAGTTAAAATAGGTCCACAAGTATCTCATCTGTGTGTATTCATACACCAGAGAAAGAAATAATTTCTAAAACACACTTTCTCCACACACTGGAGGCAAATGAGTGATTTTACCCACATTTGTATATATTAAAAATGCTATTCACCCTGTTACCCCATTCAAACATTCATCCATACAAGAATTTTTAACATATCCTACAGTTTCATATAATCCAATCTCAGCATCGCTGCAGAAAATACCACAAGTTATCACTGCCATTTTTCAGGTTAGTGTTGGGGTACAGAGAGTCTATGACTTGTCTCAGGTAGCAAAGCCAGACTCTCAGACAGAGCTGGGAATAGATCTTAGATTTACAGTCTCTTAGCCCGGTGCTCTAGCTGAATAAATCTCTGTTTCTGCTATATCTACTGAAGGGAAGACTGAACTACCCTAACTTGCAAAAGAAATTTCCAGGAGAAACAGTGTCTGTTAGTTATTAGGTCTTATGTGTTTTTTCATGTCATCTGTGGTTAGAACCCATTTCTGTTATGACCATTTTCACAAAAGACTACTCTTAGAAATCTCTTGACCACACAGTGTCTATGATAAGGATACAAAAAAAGAAATGAATTAATTTAAAATGTCAAATTCCTCCAAAAGTTGAAGACTTATTTTTTCCATTTCAGAAGAAAAACCTTCATCTCAGAGCACAGCCAATATATGGACAATTTCCATGTAGCCTTGGAAAAAAATCATTCTGAGTGAAATCATTATTGGATTTCTGTTATTGTTTTTTTTAAAAAAATGTATAAAGCCCTCATCCCCAGCCAAAACAAACAAACAAAAAACCCCCCCCAAAATCCCTGAATAAATTAGTGTTTCCTGTGAAAGTTGAAGACTGAGAAACTTGTCCAGCCCAATAGTTACATTCTCAATATTTTAAATTTGGGAATCCTCACTTTTAGGAGGATACACTAAAGCAAATGGATCTCCAAAGACAGGTGCTTTTGTACCATACACATGGGTAAGCAAAAGGTAGCTACTGCCTCCACCGTACAACCTAAAGAAACAGCCCAAATATGAAAAATGTCAGGAGACGCTAAGCCTCCAAAACATTAATGAAAGGATGATCAGAGTCTTTTCTGGTAGTCTTAGAAAGGATGCATTAGTTTCTCTGTGTTTCCATTGAGCTCTCTTGCCATGAGAAGAGAGAGAAGATGAAGCCATACCTTTGTCCTTCTCTACCCCCTTGATGAGCTGCTGTTCTTATCTGTGGCAGAACTCAAATACACTAATATATCTGCCCTGCCTTAGTGCACAAGACAACAAAGGGAAGCTTAGTCTCTTGTATGACCTCATTAGGACCCCCCACAGTGTAGCACAAGCACTCTATCACAGCACTGAGGTGGTAGCAATAGACATTTTGAGGATGTTGCTCTGTTTGAACTTCTGTTTCCTGTAAGAGAAAGAAATGTGGTTTGTTAATTTCATGACCCTAAGAACGGTGAAACTGTTAAAACTAAGCAAATAGTTCCGTATTTTAGGAAAAGCAGACTTATAATTAAAGAAGTTGTTTTCTAGCTAGAAAAATCTGTTCACTTAGTCAAGTGACTAACACACCAAGAAAATAATGGATTTTGGCAGCATTTGTTGTCTTTTTGCATTTTCAAAGGGAAGGATATCCACATTTGTACAGCAGAGATACATTTAAATTTTGATTCAACACAGCCAGGAAAAAAAAAAAAAAAAAAAAAAAAAAAAGAACATAAAGGAACCAGGAGAGAATATTTTTGAAGGAAGTCAATCTATAAATCAAATTATTTTAGACAGATTGTGCAATCCCACTCTTAACTGGCTTTTCTCCTTGAAAGCCATTTGAATGAGCAGAAAGTCATTCCAGTAGTATAAAAAAAAAATGTAGTCCAAAATCCCAGGCCCCCATTTTACAAGAGTCTTACTATGTTCTAACAAGAGAGGGATTTGCCTGCAAATGGGGCATTTTTAGTCATCTTAGTGGAAGTCACAAGGGAACTGCAGTTCTCCTGGAGGTCTCTAGCTGTCAGCCTGGCCCTGGTTTAGGTGGTTTTGCCTCTCAGTGAAACCCCGTGGAAGTCCTTGAGATGCCGTGAAGCACACTTCTGCCTCCATGTTGGCAGGTCAAACCACACAAAGATGTCTTATGGCCTTGAACCTGTGCATGTGTGTTCCCACTTCCTGCTGTTCTGGGTCAGGGAAGTGGCAGTCCAAGCAGCTAGGACAGCAGAGTCGTGTGCCTGGGGCCCAGCAAGGTAACCACAACACAACTGTTGAGACGAATAACAGAAAAAGAGGGAACTTATGTTTCTTTGACCATTTTTATAAACACTTAACCTCCCTCTTTGTTGCTGCATGGCAGTTGGATCCAGCCAAACAGTGTTTAAGATGAACAATCCCACAGTCCTTGTAGACCCAAGTGACACTGGGCACTGTTAACCAAGTTTTCTCATTACTTCTGTAGTCTGCAGGAATATGTGAATGCATTGTCTGTATATGATAGCAATAACAACTTCACTTTAGCATTTTCGATATGAGAACACCTCCACTAATGTCATACCGAAAGCTATTTATTATCTTCAATGTGGTGTTCAAGTGGACAGAGAGCTTGGTGGTGGAGGCTAGCACTGCTCAAGCAGTGTGCAAATAAGAGCAATAGCATTTTACACCTGTAATGCCTCATTTTACCCTGGGAAAATGGATTCACAGGAGGTTGAAACATCAGTTCCTGTAAATAGATCTTTGAGAACAGCTACATTTTGGTTTTTATGCTGAAAAGGCTTGATTTTCCTATGTTACCCTTCATTCTAAAGGCTTACTCTACTCACCTGCATCACAAAAATACCAGTTGATGCAGTGCTATCTGATAAATGATGACAGCAATTAGATCACTTACAGATTTGTTCTCTTGAGGAGTTACTCTCTAAATGCTGTAATTTACTCTCTCCTTGAGCTCTCGTTATAGAAAGCCAACTTGCCAGTCTAGATCAAATCTATTGATTATCTGCAGCAATACAATAAATAAAATTCAAAATAATTTGACTGTAAGGGAGACAAGTCAAGAAAAAAATCTAAATAAAATACTTCTGTAGCCAATGCCTCTGAATTTCCTGGGGAAGCAAGAGAGTTCAGTATAAACTCTAAGATTTTTGACAAAACCATTTTTGCTTCTAAATTACTTTGTACTCTTTTGGGCATATTTATGTCATCTTAGAACTGTGTCACTGTCATTGAAGGCTGAAATAAATTATATAGTATTTTGGTGCTACTTACAGTTCCTGGGATGTCTTTAATGAACCAGATTGCATTGCAAAGATTTCAGGAAAGCAAGGCAGTCTTTCCTATCCACAGATCATTTACCAGGGTTATTCAGCATATTCTGAACTTTGAAAACAAAGGGTCATCTTGTGGTTAAAGGAATGGTGCTCAGATGATTTAGCTTATTTTGAGACATGACCATAAATGTCATCAGTTAAACTTAGATCATTAAATGGTTCATAAGGGATTTTAAATCTATGAATATAGAAGAAGTTTATGTACCAGAAATCTGTAACTGACCCAATGTTCATTCATTTCTGATGGTCATATGTAAAGGATACAGTGCAGAACCACTGAAAAAAAACATATGATTTTGTTTTATTTTAAGGGAAGTCCACATATTAGCATATCTATACTTACATAACGTGGAAAATTATATATGTGCAGAAAAAGTAAATGTTGCTTTTGTAATCTGTGAAAAGGAATTAAGTTAATTCCTAAAACAAAGTTCATTAATATTACTGGTGGAACTTATATTCCTATGCAACTTTGAGATTTTAGAAGCTGAAACATTTCAGATTTGTTTCTTTAATATTTTTCCATCTTTGTTTCCATTCATCTGAGATCACTTTTATTAAACCCTTTGAAACAGTTTTCCTATGGAACACTGATAGAAATTTCTTGAAAGCTATCAGTAGGTCCATTCCAGTGAATTGCAGATATACTTATTTACAGATCTATAAGATTAAGAACTTTGC
The DNA here is from genome assembly GCF_000700745.2 of Antrostomus carolinensis. Taxonomy (NCBI): domain Eukaryota; kingdom Metazoa; phylum Chordata; class Aves; order Caprimulgiformes; family Caprimulgidae; genus Antrostomus; species Antrostomus carolinensis. Next base: position 23,225 of record NW_010327882.1, read on the forward strand.
AAAAGATGTGAATTGATTCATCCTGTGCTGTGCGAAGTACTGAAGCAGACAAACTCTCTGGATGCTGGAGGAGCACAGGCCATGCCCCATGCTCTAGCAGCTCCAGCTTAATACATCTCATCAGGGTGAGTTAAGGATATTGTTTATTCAAGAATTCTCTACTTTAATTGCACTAAGTATGCTACTCAACATGGATTTTAATTTAGGTTTTTATTTGAGTGCTTGAGCTAGCAGAACAATATATTTTTCGAAATAAAAGGTCCATGCAAAAGTTGAATAGGAAATCTACAGATGCTGCCTGTCAGCTCTTAAGGTTATACTTAGCCCGTGTTTCTCTTCCATTTGCCTGCTTTCCCATAGAGCTTTATCCACTGAAGTAGAAAGGAATAAGACTTATTAGGGCACTCATAAATAAAATGAGCACTACAGTGACTGGACAAGTTGTTGGCAAACCTACTGATATTTTTTTCCCACAATATTTATGAAATTTTTTATCAGGAGAAAATATTTCAGGACATGAATTCATTTTTTCTTAGGTCAGGAGTATAGAGTCCCCCCCAGCATCCTCCCAGTCTTGCATTTAATAGCTTCGGTGGATCTGGAGCAGGTCCCCAGTGCACAAGTGTTGTATCTTGGTGTAGAGCTGCCTCAGCTGCTTGCCTGTACATTTGTCTCTGAATTGTGCCTGTCACTCTTGACTTTAATTACCTCATTTCCAGGTTGTTCTATAATCATCTTCAGTCACAAAGCTGCTATTTTGTTTTGCAAAACTTCCACAAATGTAACTGGAACTTTAAACACACAGGATGCAATATTAAAAGTGCAGATCTGTAGAAAAATCTCTTTACTGTTTCCAGTAAGGTGACACTTCTCCTTGTTGACAACAACTGTCAGACAGTATTTTTGAAGGAGGACCCTATCTGTAGTATCACCTATATGGATCTTTTATTTTTGTTTGGTTTTTTCTTTTCTCCTTATTTCCTCTCCCACCCTGAACAACAAAAATATCCTCTGAAGGGGATAGAAAGTGAGTCTGGATTCTTGACTTTTTTTCCTGGACAAGTTTCTCACATAGTATTAATTTAAAAAAGAGGTGTAAGTAAATGTTTTATTAAAGTTCTTTTGCATAAACTAGGAAAAGATAAAGTGGTTAGTTTTATGGTGCTCTGTCTCAAGTGGTTAGTTTCTCTTTAGAAGGAGAATGACAATACTAAATAATATCCATTTGTTATTTCTTAGCAGATATCACAACCTTCTTCAGTGCAAACATCTCAGATTTTCCCCACAGAGTATTTCAGTTTATGTACCTCTTTTCTTCTTTTTTTTTTGTCTTCTCTTTTCTCCTTCAATAATTTTTGTATCCTTTCATAAAATTCTCATCTGAATACCCAAAACATCTACATTGCTAAGTCATCAACTCGCACTTCACAAATAATGGTTTTCAACTCAATCGGTCATGCTGAATTACTGCAAGTCTACAAAGTTCCTGACTGTGGCATCAAAATACGTTTGCTCATTTGTTATATATTTCATGCAATAAATTAAACTGCTGCATAATGCAATGTAACTGTTTTATGCATCATTGTGTTCTTTATACAGATTGAACTTGTCTGCATATGGAGAGATTTGGGAAGTTAAGAGCCTCAGCATCTGAAAGCCTGCAAACTCATTTTTTATATGCTGAAGTAATGTGAAGTGGCAGGGAGTAAGAAAAGAGAAACTGGGGACAGTTCTAAGTTAAACAGCTCGCTTTCTGTGAGCTTTCTGGATCATTAAATGTAGAGTGCAGGTTTTGATTTCTTTTCCCCTTGTCTGCCTTCTGAAAATGGGAATATGAGTCTTCTTGAATCTGTGGAAACTTAAATTGCTGCAGATTTGCTTTGGTATTTGTGAGGTGACTGCTCTAACCACCACATGACAGTCTCAAAGGTTCATTTAACACTGCTATAGCAACCAGTAAATAATTAAACACAGTGCTCTGTCTCAAACTCCAAAGCTAAAGAGACAGGGATAATGAGAGGCTTCTTGGGCAAAGGACACAGCTTACATTAAATCATTGTGTTATATTATTTCTTAAGCAGATATTTCTTACTTTCTTTCATTTCAACAGTTCTCTTTTAACTAAAGTGCAGAGACACACACATGGAATGTACAACCTAATGCTGACGAAATAAGAAAGGCTAAATTCTGCGTACAGATTGATACTGAGCATTGACACCAGCTCAGGGAAGTTTGAGGGCAGACATGGCAAGGCTGGTTCAGCTGACAGGTGAAAGATGTTTTAGTTATGCTCTCTAAATTGATTCTGTGCAAAATTAGCCTTGCAGATGATCCACTGTAAATATGATTCTTTGCTGCTGTGAAGAAGGGCTACATATGTACCTAGAGTAACTCTATATTTGAATTGGCTTCTGTTAAGCTGATGATCCCAACCAAAATGATCTGTCTTGTCTACAGAATGAATGGCAGTGATTCGTAAGGAAATTGCATTTTGGTATAGACTGGTCCTATTCTTTGTGCACATGAAGTGCGAGTACATAACAGTTACTTTACTTCAAGAGGAAAGTTGGCAGCTTGTGAATACATTGCTTTCTCCCTCCAGGCCATCTAGTGAAGTGCCACTAACATCATTAGAGCGTGCATCTGTTCGGAAAGGCGTACCTTCTTTGCATCTCCCTGGCAGGAGAAGGGTATGGAAAATGTCAACGTCTACATTGATGGTTTAGAAGGAAACTAAAAATCAAAGTACAGGAGAAATATTAAAGATTTTTCCAGTCGTTTTTACCACAGCTAGATTGTTAGTGCAATAGTGGCAAGAAAGGTAGCTCTCCTAAATACACAATGTGCCACGAAAAGCATCCCCTTAGAAAAGTCAGAGGCAATGAAGACCAGTGGTTTTTGACAGCAAGAGCCACAAAGATCCACTAGAGATGCTTTTTGAAGAAAAGGTAGAAAGACGTGATGGTTTTTAATGTGCATTTGTCTTCTACATCTAACAAGTTGAAGTAGACTTGAGTAACAAGTTTAAAAAGAGATTTAATTCTTACTTTTCCTCACAACTATTTGTCAAAAGTTAGTTTCTCTAAAACTTTTGGCCTGCAGGCCCCAATTTTTCATCTAGAAAATCAGAAATAAAAGCAAAATAGGAACCAGGATAAAGTATTTAAAAATGACTTTATAAGGACAGGCTATTAAGGCTTACTGCAGGCTCACATAATTTTCATAATAGATTATCTGTTTTCCTGTAATGGATAAAATTTGTCAAATATTTTCAATGGGATGATGTACTCTGACTGTGCCAAGAATCTAGGAGTGTAAGGAAGAAATTTTTTTTTAACAGAGGAATTGGAAAAGGAAAGAAAAGTGGACTCAGTATTCAGAGGCACGTGCCGTTTGCTATAATGAACAGAAGACCCTGTCTGTGTGCCCTGGATTTGAGATGTTGAAGGAGGTGTGATGCTGCTGCTGAAGGAACGAAGGTAGCTATCCTAGTTTATGGATGACAACAAGCAGTATATCCACCACATTAGAATATTGCACCTCTGGAAAAACATGTCTTAGTGGCTGCTGACTTCTGTTTTCCTTTAATTTACTTCACCAAAATCTGACAGATTGATTGTTTAGCATTGGTTATTAACTTCTACAATTCCAGTAGCTGTCATGAACAATCATGTAATTCAGAAACCTTGAATACTTCAGGGTTCTTTTTGTCTTTAAGGGAAGAAAAAAATATATAACTTGCCCAGTAAGTTAATGGCATGCTGACAGTGTGACATCTCACCACTGAGTGCAGGGTATAATGGATGGGACTGGCATTCCTAAACAATGCGATCACTGTCAGAGTGTTGATGTGTCTGAAAAAAAGAACTCCATCTAAACACATATAAATGGAAGCCATTTTCAGAATTACCTGTCCATCCTGATAATTTATAAGTAAAGCTATCTACTGATGGCAAGAATTGCGTGTCTCCTCTGTTTATAAATGCTATGGTAACCTGAGCCTTGGGGTTTAACTAAGCCTGATTTAGTAGACTTGAACTTCAGAAGCAAGACATTAGACATCTGTTTTTGCAACTCAGAAGGTTTTCAGTATGCTCGATTGGTGTTGATTTTTTTGCTTTTTCAGACATCACAAGAATCCTAATAAGTTGATGGGATGGAAGGGAACATTGCTGAAATACAGAGATTCACACAGGGAGCTTCCTGCACAAATAGCAACTGCTAGGTAACAACAGTCCAGCTGGAAAGGAGGGTTTTTCCTCTCAGACTTTATGCATTGGTCTTGTTTTTACTTTTAACTATTACATAAAACCATTGGTTTTTTGTTGGTTGGTTTTTTCTTTTTTATTATTACTCATTTTCATTTCAGGTGATGCACGGGTGGTTTGTCTTTACTCTGCTGATAGAATAGACTGACATACTGCATGCGATTAAATAAGCAGCATGCCAGAAAAAAATAGGCTAAACATGGATGAAAAACCTGAGGGAAAACTTGTCTGCTGTGAAGTATTCCCACCAGATATCATTAAACTATACAATACAAATCTGTCTTACAAGCCTTGCAATGTGAAATATGCTTAAAAAAGAAGAGCTAACATTTTCTTAGATTAAGATCTTATCTAAACCTTGAAGGCTGTGCTCAAGGTAGGGGCTGTCTAGTCATTCAGATTCCTGGAAAGGAAGTCTTGATCACAGTGGGGAATTGTGAAACAAAATTTGAAAAGGAATTAAACATTTAAGATGATCTTCACTAAATATGGAATTAATTCTTCATTTCATTATTAATTCACTAATGAGCATAATAAATGTATTGGTTGTTAACTCTGCTATTTGCATTTCCATTAGGAACTCTGGATAAAAGGAGAATGTGACTTTCCTGTTTGCTAATATAACACATTTCAAATGCTGCAGCCAGATAGTAAACTGCTCTTCAACAGTGCTGTCCAGATTTATGCCACTGGATTATTTGGTCTCTCTAAACTGTTTGCTGAGGCTGGTAGTAACCTAAAAGACATCATGAATTACTTTGAAGAGGTCAGATATAGGACAGTGGCAAAACATTCTAAATACATCCTTTTCTTTATAGGATACCCGGGGTTGTTTCTGTTGCAAGTGATTTGTTCTCTATCCACTGTCCCACTGCCTAGAAGACTAGTACCCTACATCAAAATACCTCATAAATTCTATTTTCACTATTCAAGATGTGGACAGATTTGTGGGAAATCTATGCACATAGGCAAATTTCACACTTACAGAAGAAAAACACAAACAGGAAATAGTGCAGAGAAGCTTGAGAGCCTGCATTCATTTGGCAACATCTTTTCTTGACACTGCTTTTCCATTTTGCAGTATCATCATTGTTATGGGACACTGTGTGTTCTCCCATTGTTAGAAGGATTTCCATATATGCAGTAGGAGGTGGAAGGAGAGAAATTTCAACCAGACCAAATTTGCGTTTGAAGTTCAAACATTAAAAAGTGTGCCTCCCTTCTGCAACTGGTAATAAAGCATTCTCAAGCCTGAACTATAGAAACTATTGTTCTCTTGGTATTTGAGTGTTCTAATACTACACCTCTACAGTCTTGTCTAAATAAGCTCGTTGAACTGCATAAATAATGTTTTCATTTATAGGTAAGAAAAAAATCAAGTTCAGTCTCTCTAATCAGTGCTAGCTTGGCAAGTCCAATGAGTCAAACAATCAATGAAAAAGGCTGATCTGTGTCGTTGCAATCAGCTACAAAATGCATCTGAATCAGAAAGTACAATTTTTACATCGTTACTCTCAAAGGGACAATCTTCACAGGTAATCTTGTACCATTTCTGTGGAGAAAATCAGTGAAGAAATACAGAATCAGTGAAGAATTCCATAATCAGAAAGTTTTACAACATCATTTCCTTGAATTTTATTAAAAAGCTGCCTTTTCTAAGAAATGGTTAAGATCTTTTGAAGGAGGAGGTCTAGCTCGTTATCTTTAGTTCTGTAAATTATTTCAAATTAAAGGAAAGGTATTTTTGCCACAGCCTGGATATTCAGTAATGGCATTTCACAAAACCTTGGGCTGTGGCACACAGCATCACATGACAAGGGCACCAGGCCACAGTAAGATGAAAATGTAGGGGGAAAAAATGAAAATAAGTTTAGTTTGTAATTAGAAAGGTGATTTTAAAAAAATAACTTTGTTGCTGGTGAAAGATATTTTACAATTGCAGCACATGTCTTTTTACCATGTTGCATCAGACTCCAAAAGGCAGAGTTAGAGGCTAGATGATCATTGTCAGATGAGCTTTCACTGTCTGGCTCTACTCTGTTTCTTTATGATATAAAGGCATTTGAAAAATCTGACTATAAACATTTGACATAATATCTAAAATGACAGACTAAAATTGCTTATGCTTGTTTTCCAGCTTCTGTTTGAACGCACAAATCTTTAAGAAATAAGAGTAGACTTCTTTCCACAAGGATTTTCTTCAAGGGTTGCTGTTATGCTATGACAGATTGCAAAAAGATGGAAGAGAAACTGGATTCCTCCCAGGACCAAGACCATTAATGAGACAGGGAAGCATTCACCTTTAAGTCACTTTTTGAAATGCCATGCAGGATCAGTGCTCAGGTTTTTCTATGAACTGATGCTCATTCCCTAACCTTTCTGAAATGAGGTGCTGACTGAGATCAGCAAGGTTCTTGGACATGCATCATCTAACTTCTGATACAGAGTCCAACTACCATTGCTCACTTGCCTGCTTTTAGGGGTGCAGACTGCAGTCACAGGTGGCATGCTTTCTCTGTAGTCTTATGAAAGAAATAACGTGTGAAATGTTCATCCAAACCTGAAGCAAATGTAAGTTAGCCCTGAAAGAAGTGCAAGGGTAGCTCACAGCTACAACTCCAATGCACTATTGTAAACACATCTGTTGACAGCACTGAACAGGTACAGGGCTTTATCTTTTTGACCCATCCTTTCCTTCGCAGTAAAATCATACCTGGATTAGATTTATTGTAGCTCTCTGGAGACTAAGTCTGAGATGTTGATCGAATATGTTGTCTGTTTTGCAGGGGAACATCAGTTTCCAGATTCTGAATTTCTTCTAGCATACTTTCTCAATTATTGAATCAAAAGTGCAGTCTAGAAGAATGTTTTCATACGCAGAACTGTCAATCCAGTGTCCCCTGTTATGAAGACTGTTTTCAGATGCTTAAAAAGTATCCGTTGACATATAACCCTTTGCAAGTAGTGGCTGATCAAATATTATCATTCCTAATAAGGACTGCAAAAACATGGGCAAAATGGAGGCTTTGCACATATTCTCCACTGTCCTGGTTTTTCTAGGATAGAGTTGGTTTTCTTCTTAGTGGCTAGAATAGCTGTGTTTTAGTTTCAGTATGAGATTTATTATTAGAAGAATGTTGGTAAAGTACTAATGTTATTATTTGTTGCTGGAGCTCAAAGTCATCCTGTTTGGCTGTTTCACAGCTGCATTAGGACTGGGAGGGAGAAGCGTAGTAAGTAGCAAAACCCAGAATTGACATTTGGATACGCCAATGAGATATACCATATCATATCACATCATGTTTAGCATATTAACCAGGGCTGACTAGAAATCAGGGGTATTCTCTCAGGGATCGTTTGGGCTTGCTCTTCCAGGGTTTCGCTGTCTCTGCTCCAGGATCAATAGCTGGCACAGGTGGGACATCAGTTGGCAGGTGGTGAGAAATTGCAGAGTGCATCACTCATTTGTATATTCTGTTATTACTGTTATTATCATTATTATTTTATTCCAATTAGTAAATTGTTTTTATTTCAACCCATGAGTCTCCTTGCCCGTAACCTTCCAATTCTCTCCCTTACTCTGGGGAGGTGAAGGGAGGAAGCGGGGGCAGGGAGTGAGAGAGAGACTGGGTTTGGCTGCTAGCCAAAACAGTGAAACCACCTCATCCACACAAAGCAAATAGAAATGTAAATGGTATAAGAGTATAAATGGAAAAGTGAATAGGAAAAATCATGGAGGAAACAAGAATTAATAAGAAGAGAAGGTAGCAATGGTATAGTGAGAAAGGAGAGAGAAAAAATGAGGAGCCAGATGGAGTTGAAATACGACAAGTTAGCAAGCAAGAGCTATGAAGATGGACAAGAGAAGAAAAGCAGCAATCAGGTAGAAGACAGGACCTAGAAACACAGAAGTGTGTAGAAGCTGGATGATTTTAACTTAGAGTTACAAACGGAGTTCCAGGGTTTTCTATTCCTGTGTTCAGCAAGTAGGCATGTAGCCCATAGGCTAACTATCCATTTCTCCACTGATGATGATGAATCCACAAAATCCACTCTGCTTATCTTGTGTATTACCAGCTTTGTATAGTTAAACTGATAATCATAGCTGTAGAGGTCAATGGAATTTACAGAATTTAGAGGATTTCTTATGTGAGATGAAATGATGGATAAGTTTAGGTAATCATATTAAAGTACATGCTGGAAAGGAATATTAAGGCTGCTAAGTCAAGCATTCGGAGGATACTATATATGTCCAGCTTATAAATTATGAAATTGTATTTATTTATACGATTGCATAGTGTTTTTCTCTTCCACTTTATCCATATCTCCTCTAGAAGCCAACTGTGGTTTTTTCAACATAATGATAGACTATAAAAAAACAAAAAATGCTCTCCTGAGTCACATGAAGAGTCTGTCATGTTGTGTTGTGTGCAATACAGTGCTGGTAAGATAAGCAGTGTAAGGAAAGCATGTGAGCCTGGTCACCTCTGGAAACATTTATTTCATACTCCCCCAGTTTGTTGGTGCATTAGAGACATGTGAGGGCATATCCCTGGCTTTTCTATTTAATATTCATGTATGGAATTGCTGTATGCAGAGTGGAATAGACACCTGGAAGTCATCTGTCTCTGTTTGAGGACAGGACTAGCTATCCTTGACAGATACATATCCAACATATTCAAAAAAATCCAAGGAGCATTCTTGTGCCTTTTCTAATGTGATCTACCTGGTATACTTACCTTCAGAAATCTTTCCCTGATATTTAACCTAATCCACCTTTCCTGTAATTTTAGTCATCATTTTTTAACACTATCAACATAGCAGTAAACTTTTCTACCTTTTGCAGCAGTTCTTTGGAAGTAATTGGCAGCAAGGTGAACACGCTGTCATAACATAATTGTTGAAGTGAGCATCAACAACAAAAAATTACTATGCTTTAAGCTGTCTGCACCACGGATACTCTGACTATCCCTACATGAATATACCAGGGACCCTTCTCTGGCACTGGGGCCAACTGGCATGGAATGGCATGTGTACCCTAAACACACTCCAGAGGAGGATGGCCATCATCTAAAACCATACTGGCTACTACTACAATATCTGAACAGCATAGGTTGTCATGTTCCTTGCCCTGGTGTGGTTTAATTTAATTTAATAGTCTAACCTATGCACATCAAAATAAGATAAGGAGCCAAGCATTGATACTGTGAGATGAAGTATTACAATTCTTTATTTTTTATTTCCTGTATTAATTACAGAAAGTTACTTGTTCACATACTGCTTCTTTAAGGACCTCATGGAATAAAATAACATTAATGCATATGCACAAATGTAAGTCTTGATTTGTAAACTTTCTTTTCTTCCCCTCCATTACTCAGTACAAATCTCTTATTTATGCTTGCAATCTCCCTTTATTGTTCAACTCCTTGTTTTCCACCACTTTCCAGTTCCAATCTCATATAATTTTTATTTTTTATTTTGTAGCATTTCTAAAAATTGGTCTTTTATCTGACCTTTCTATTGAATCCATGCTACACACCTTTGCCTATATAACTTTCACAATAGAGTTTTGACCCTTTGGTATCTTCTGACCATTCTGATGAAATGCAGGGGCATATATCATCTCTTTCCACCCAGCAATGTCACCTCACTCTTCGCAACTGTCATTAGCCTTAACATCCTGTTTATCCAGGGTGAATACTGTTTTCAGCCTGTGCACAGTTTTCTTGCTGAACACAGATCCAATTTCTCCCAGCATCCTCTTTCAGCATGTTTAGTTCCAGTGACACAGGAGCTTGGTATATTGCTCTTTTTTAATCTTTGTTTTAAGTATTTCCTCCTCCATGCTTGCAGCAGAACCTTTTTCCCATTATATCACTTGATAGCCCTTTATTTCTTCACTAACTTTTTCCATTCACTTGCTCTACCAAAAGCAATTTCCTTTCCCAATCATCAGATAATTTCTATGCATTCAAATCTGTGAACAATAATAAAAATATCCCATTTCAAAAGCAGAGAGGCCAAATAGCTAAAATTAAGATGTTTTGCCTGATGGAAACTGCTTTCTGTACTGTCTTGTCCTTCAAATACCTTTTCATCTCTAGTTTAGCTTTTCTCACTGAGCAAGGAGTTTGTTTATCAACTGATAATATGAAAGATTAAAAATTTTCATATCCAGCCTAGATAGTACCTTATAAGCAGTCCCTTAGCTAGGAAGAAAACAGCAATAGAAATACAATTTAACTTCCACTTGTCACTCAGAGGCATTCTCAAGCACTTTGGAAGAAGATCTGTAGTTCACATGGAGGCAGGGCACCAGCATGCAGCCTCAGCATTGGGCAGTGCAAGCGTGCCCAGTTAAAGTGTGTGTCTGTATGGGGGAGAGATTTGTCAGGCACAGACACTGATGCAGCTCTGCAAAGCTAGGTACATATCTCTTCACTAGTTTAAATCTAAACCTTAAACTCTCACAGAAAATTTTAATCAGAGTAGAAGTCAAAGGAATTTTTTATTTCCCTCCTTTTTCCCCAGTGCCTGGACTGTTGTAGTGTTTGTAAGCAAAGGTCTCTGAACGGTCTTATTTTATGGACCCTCCTAACCTGTGGCTCCCTCTCCAACATCCTTTGTGCTCAAATCCACTGAGCTCAGGATGCCAGCTGCCACTTAGCACTCCATTTCCTTATCAGGCCCGAGCTAGCATGGACATTTTTTCTCATCACTTACACAGATTTAAGCAAACTGGAACATATTCTGCTTTCATGTTTCCTCCCTAACGCAAGAGTTATCTCATTCATACTCTTGTGTCCACTTTGGAAGACTTCACAAGGCAAAATACTTTTACACATCAAAGCAAAACTCCCCAGGCTGCTCATAAATAACTCTCCAAGCACAGACAGCCATATTTTGCCACTATGAGAACACTTTTTTTTCTGAACAAAATCTTCAGAAGATTAATATTTATTTTATTTTTTGTTTCTTGCAGAAGATGATCTAGGAGCACAGACAGATTATGATGCAGTAAATGCAGGAAAAGCTTCTGCCTGGTGATTAGGTAAGGCACTATTAGGTATGAGGAGATTGATCCAGAGGAATCAAATGTGCTGGAAAAGGTTATATGTGTTTTCAGAAAGAAAATAGAAGGAGGAGGGGAAATCACAACATAGGCAAAAATAGCTTTTGATAAACTGCCTTTGGTTGCCATGGTTCCTTACTTGTCCTGTCAATAATAATTATGAATAATAATACCTATATGAAAGTCTGACATAATCACATTGCTTATTGCTACCCTCACAAATGTACAGAAATTTTTACTCCCACATCTTACTGAACCTTTCTTTCTTCCTGAATAGAGCATGATGTCAAACTAAGAGAAGACTTCAAACTGGTCTTGAAGTCCCCAAACACTTTGGGACCTCAGAGTACAATGCTATGTGCTCCCTTTTCCCTTGTACTCAATGGCATTCTTGCTCTTTCACCCTTTAGAGGTTACATGGTACACCCTCACCTGGTACATGGCCCCACTCAGGGCTGCATCCCTAGCTGTCTCACAAGGGCTCTCCAGAGACATTCTCTGCAAGGATGCAACTCTGGAGTCCCTCCTGACTCCCTGATGCAGCAGAGGCATAGAAAGAACAAGGAAGGAAAATGATTGAACGTTGTTCCTCTAAGGTATGTCAGAACAAAATTTTCTATGGCAGAAGCAAGGGCCATGCATACAGCAAATGTTCTTTTTCTGGGGCAAGCACCTGAGGTTTTCACACTCGGTCAGATATTGATCTCTACCTGCATTGCAGTGAATCCACATCAAGTCATACACTGGCATTCCT
>NW_010327882.1:35350-114548 GCF_000700745.2 Antrostomus carolinensis
TCAGAAGTCAATAGACATACCAAACCCACTCGCTTGGTTGCAGGAAACTGTGTTTAAGAGTAATCTAGGGCTCAATTCCTTCCCTTCACACACCCCCTTCCCTCTCCCCCTTCAAATTCTCTCAGCCTTCTACACATAGGTTGAGCAGGTGCGACCTCAGAGGCAGATATCATTGTTCAGCAGCATCTTGCTTTTGGCAGAAGCTCACATTTTACACTGAGTTCTGAGCTACAAAAGGATACAAATGGTAGGATCATGAAGCTTTGAGAAGCAGAACAAGCAGGTACATACCTGCCAAGTGTACTGCTTTTTGAATGTCAAATCATCCATTCTTTTTTCACTCGCATTTTGTTAAGAAAATAGTTAGGCACCCATGGACTTTGTTTGCCTACTGAAAACATTTAATTTTTAATTATATTTTACATTCAAATAATTAAACATTATGTTAAAAGTTAATTATGTACCCATTGTAACAAATTAATAACAAATTAACAAATACTATAGTCATACATATTATTCACATTTTATTCAACAGTACTCTCATCCAGATCTCGTATTGAATCTCCTGATTACATAAAAAGTTTTTCCAGTGATGTAAGTTGTTCTAATAAGAGTTACTGTGTTGATCTGCATGTTTCCTCCATGATATCCTTACACACTAGCACAACTATGGCATTATTGCTACAGACACTTTCTTCCCCTGTACCAGAGGACCAAAGAATTCGAGACTGTTCTACAAAGATCTCAAAAAGATTTGTAAGGCAAGAAGCCAAGGCAATACATGGAGACTTGACTACCATGCCTAAACTAGCAAGTGATTTCTATAGTAATTCTGGAGGAGTTTGGGATTTTCCAGAGTAACTTGTGGTATTTAGTTGTCTGGTTTGAATTTCCTTTTTTTTGGAAATCTTTAATGATTTTATCTTCTGAAAGCAGTGTACTTTAAGATAACTAAAGTTTAGGCATTTACAAAATTAAAATGTACCCCTTTCCAGTTATCTACTGAAAGAGTAGGCTTGTCACATTTTACATCATATAGAACAAGGAATGATTTTAGTAGAATAAGAAAGCAAAGACTGAGACAATATTCAAACATTATGGATGCAGCAACTCAAAGCCTTTGATCTTGAACAGATTTTAGACATCGTCACTTGCACATTTATGGGAGTAGAAGAGATTAGAAGCAGCAAAATATTGGGATAGAACAAACATGATGTGTTCTGCCTATGTTTTAATAACATAACTACTCTTATTCTGATTCATATATTTTCTTAATTTGCAAGATGTGTTGAAAGTGGCAACCAGCCACCAAAAAGACAGCACAGGAACATTTACCTCTGTAGGAACTTGTATCTATAGTCAGTCTCAATTTTTGTTACTCATTGCATTTGCCATGATATTTAGTTTCATTACGATTGCTTTAATTACAATACTAATAATTAATAGTTGATTTTATAGCTTGCTTGCAAAGTACTCAGGGGAATACAATGTAATATAATAAACACAAGCACACATAGAAGCATATTCTTTGAACTTCGTAATCAGAGGGAAATGATGCATAATTTAGTATTTGAAGTTTATTATTAGAAGGATGAGATCACCAGCTTTTTCAAAATCACGGAGCCCTTACTTCAGGAATGTATATGCTAGATATGCACTCATTTAGATGTGATTTTTCTTTCCCCCCCCCACAGCTGATAGGAGAGCATCATCCCATGCACCCCGAGGCAAAAAGAGATGTTCCTCTTTGTTTTTCCAGATTAAGAAGTTGACTTTACCTATCTGTTTTCTAACTGTAAGCAAATGCTGAAAAACAACTTTCTTTCCAATGAGTCTGTTCTCAAAAATCAGCTTCTCAGATATTCTGCATAACCTGCTTTTTCAGTAAAAGGATTAATTATTGTTGATTAAGTTTTTTTTTTATATTTCATGCATTTTTCTTATTTCACTAAGTTTTCTTTTCGTGTATCTGAAAAAATCATATCAGGACCATTTGAAAAATAGAGGACAACAAAGGTGGGCACCAGATAATTTGTCAATGCCTATATTTTTGCCCTTTGATTTTATCTCTTCCAACACAGAGTTTTACTGTTCGTATATGACATAGGTAAGGTTTTTTTTACAGTGGGAAACATTATTCTTCAGTCTGTCATATTGAATTGTTACTGTACAGTTATGGTTTGTTAAGATCTTTAGGGCCTTATTCTATCTAATATTTTATGCTCCACTTACAGTAAAAGAGCTTACTGGAGAACAAGTGGTTGCATAGTAAACACCACATATCAAATTGCCTCTACAATTCCACTTTATCAGATTTTTTTAAAGATGTAGTGATCTATACTGTAGGCTTCTTGTCGGTAGTCTGTTCCTGACCTTACACTGGCAAAAGTCTTTCAAATAAAAATCTGTCCAATATGTTGTTATTGCCATGTTATTACTAATATATCACTACTCCACACATCTGATGCAATTGTGCATGCTCTTTTTGCATTGCAGTTGACAGCCAGGTGGAAAACTATACAGTCATTAAATGGGGTTTTTTGGCAATCAATCTTCAGCAAAGACAAGACTGTGGTATATCTTCTATAACTGAATTTATAGGAACCCTCAGCTATCACAAGTAGTTGTGACAGCGCTGCTCAGTATACCAGCAATTCTCATTGGTAAAGTGAGTAGCTTGATGATTAAGTTATTTTTCTCCTGCAGGTTATGCACTATGAGGAAGAAGTACTTCAAAGGGGCAGAGGACAGCATAAGATTACGCCCCAGAAAGATTTCAGAAAGCAAATATATGTTATTGTAATAATTTTTTATTATAATTCACATTTCTGTGATATTCTAGGAAGCCTGCAGTGTTTGCTAGAAACAACTCTTTCTATTAGCAGGTGTTGATCCTACTGACTCACCAAGGATAGCAATTTTTAACATACTGCTTGTATGCAACAAATTCAGATCCTAAATAATTTCTTTCTACCAAACCTAGTATTTCAGGTAAATGTTGGAAAAAAGTGTGTGGGAGCTTACTGTCTTTATTTATATAAACTTCAAATTGTGTATACAGGCATCAGACCAAGACAGTGAAACAGCAGCTCACAGACAGCAAAACTAAACACTGGAAAAAACGTAGGGGTCTTCTGCAAGTGATTTGCATATGTCTCTCATGTAATACTTCAACTTTGTAAATAGTAAATAGTTAAACTGCACACAAAATTTAAACCAGAGACAGAATTCAGAAAAAATGTGAATATTTTTCCAGTCATGGAGTCAAAATTATGACACCCACAAAGCAAAGGGGGCATATTTATTTGTGTCCCTTTGGTAGTGAATGTTTTTCTACTTCTAGAAATGAAAACAGCATTAACAGCAAATCTTGTGCATGCTTTTCCTCATGACTTTCATCACACAGTGCACAGAAAGCAAGCTAGAATCTTCTGGTAAATGTATAATCACAACAAGGAACAAGTAAGAAGAAAATTAAATACAAGAGACATTTTTTGGATGTTCAGAAAAAATCCTAAATTCACATTTGTGTACAGCCTTAGGCATGTGTCTTCAAAACAATCAGCTGATCTGAATTTTGACCAGGAGAGACACTCATTGCAAAACAGCTTCGTTTTTTGTAGCATGCAGGTTAAACAGCAGCAGAACACTTTTTTAGTAAGATATCGGTAAATCAGCATCACTATAAAATGCAGCCAGTTGTACTGCATTTCAGCAACAATGAGAGGCATTTACATGAGCAATAAATCCCAAACAATAGATGAATAAAATACACTTACTGCAGAAGAATGGCTTTCTGTCATACCTCAGAACATGGGACTTTAGATTCTTGAGGGATCACACTGCATAAGGAAGTATAAGAAACATGCAGCAGGAGTAGTGTGGAAATCTTACTCTATACCACTCTGGTGTCTTTTGTTCTGATAGAAGAGGATTAATATCCTGTTCTAAAATGCTATCATCATATTCTTGATACCTGTATACCTGTACTGATTGCTTCCACAGAGCCTTTGCCCTTAATTTCCTGTGGTAATGGTTCCCCATTCTAGTTGCGTACTGTAAGAAGATGTGTTTGCTTTTATTATGCTGGAATTTCCTGGTTTTCCTCTAACAGTCTTTCACCTTTTTTTGTGCATAGTGAGAGCAGAAGAAATGAATCTCCTACTTTCCTTTCACCATGCCATTTGTCATTCTATATGTATTTTTTCAGGCTTGTTATTGGTTTTTTTTCAAAGTAATCAATCCTAATCTAAAACTCCTCTCTGGCTGTTTTCATTGACTCATTTTTCATTTTCTTTGACGTTCACAAACCTACTCCAATTCTGCTATATTATTTTCCAGGTGGAAAAGCAGCAGAAAATACATGCACAAAGACTGCACCACTGATTTCTCTAACGTCAGTGAGTTTATCTAATGTGTTCCTTTTTCTTGTATTTAAAGATTTCTCTCTCTTATACACTCATTGGAAGATGTGCATAGTATTAATACTTACTTAACTCACAAAGTCTCCAGCTGAACCCCAATACTCAAACACACAGGAAGAGGTAGACCTTTGCCCAAAAGCTGGGAAGGGAAAAACAAGGCAAAGAGCAATCAATTGATTTACTAACATTGCCAGGGTAGGTTACAGTACACTGTCCATTAGATTTCAATAATGCTTACATATGTTCCATATACCTACACAATTGCTAACATAGCTGCGTATTTCTGGGATAGAGTAAGCAGAACAGCAAGCACAACCCTTAAGGTGTTCCTAATGACAACAGATTGAGATTGTGAAGTTAAAACCATGTATTATACCAGATACAAAAGCTGTGCCATGTTTAATATTTTATTGTATAACATCATTTGATATTTATTTTATAGGTACAGTAACTGCAAGCTTTATTAACAAGTAGATTGATGAAAATAATTCTTTGGGTCTGACTTTAGACTCAGGATTGTAACAAAATAGGTACAAAATAGTAATGCTGATGAATTGTGTGGGATGTGAAAACATCACAACAAAAAAAAGATTGTGCTTTTTAATCTGGGGCATTTGATCACCCTGCATTCATCGTACTTC
Organism: Antrostomus carolinensis; assembly: GCF_000700745.2. Taxonomy (NCBI): domain Eukaryota; kingdom Metazoa; phylum Chordata; class Aves; order Caprimulgiformes; family Caprimulgidae; genus Antrostomus; species Antrostomus carolinensis. Next base: position 40,416 of record NW_010327882.1, read on the forward strand.
CTTTGGCAAAAAAACATTAATCTGAAACAAAATGAATGTAGAAAAAAAAACAATGACTGGACACAGGGAAAGAATTTGACGAGGCAAAAAAATCATATCCAATGACACATGCCCAGATTCCAAAGAGGATATATTAGTAGAAATAGACATGAAAGTAAGAAAAGTCTGACTAAACATTCCCATTTCTAAATTAAGTTACATAAGATAAATGCAAAGGAAAACCCAAGCCCATCAGGAAGCTTGGATTCCTACAGCTCCACCGTAAATCCTTGCTATGCTACAGTTACACAAACATCAGCACAGTTCTCTCCTGCATTCAGTCAAAATCCTCTCTAAAGGCCAAATTCAGATAAAAGTAAATGGCTTGGGATCAAATCAAAGCTTTTAGTGATTTGCCTGTCTGCCCAAAGCATGTGCACATGTCATTATGCTAGCAGCACAGAGATATTCAGAGGCAGAAACAGAAAGTTGGACAGACTTTGAACAAAAGTCACCCTTTCCGCCTTTGAATATCTCTCTCCCAAGTTATTTTTTAGACCTGAATAAGTGGTGAGGCTCAGCTTATGAAGCCTATTATAATGTAGTGCTACGAAGAGTATTTCAAAGCTTTGCTTCTCCTAGTTCAATTTTATATCAGTTGAGATCTTTCTGTGACTTTGTTATTAATACAGATTTTCTTATGTGCTCAAAACAATATATAACACTAGGTACTTCTATGAATTCATCCATCAAACTATCATAATTTCAAGCAGTGATGTGCTGATCTATAATCATTTCCTCAAAGAATGATGGAAAGTTACATGTTTCTAGAAGATTATCTAACATATCAACTCAAATAGTGTTCACAGCCCAAAAAAATTTCTATTAAAAGGTGGTTACTGTTTAGGCCAAGGCTGCCAAGGGCAGCTGAAAATTAAGTTCCGTCACCTGACAAAACAGAATAATAATAGTGCTACTCTAATCCTGATATTCTCATATACAATTTTTAAGGTGATGTGTGACTTTCTATCCTCAGAAGTAGTACTTTAACCATCCGCTCCACACAACAGTTTAACAACTACCTAAAAATCAGCAGATATATTCACTGTACCTATTTTCTATACGATGTGTTTCATATTCTACATGGAAATTAACAGGTTTTTGTATATTATCAACATAATAAGATACCTTTCAATAATGACCTCTTCATTCAGATTTATAGCTCACATACAGTTTTCTGTTTCCCAGTGAAGTGGAAGGGGTCTTGGCTATGGGGGAGTGAAGCAGCACCTCTGACCCAGGAAGCCCATGCAAAGAGCTGTCACAGTATAAGCATGCACAGCTGTGGCATTTGGTGGGTTAATTCTGTTGGTGTAGTGAGGCCTGTTAAGGAGCTCACCTGTGTTTTTTTCACATCTCACAGGTCCTGACCCTCTTGCAGCATCAGATGGGTGCTGCAGGAGGTACTACAAGGTCTCCTCTCTAGTGCTTGATGGCCAGAGTATTGGTTCCTTCTGTGGCAATCCTGGAGAAGAAGATAGACTTGCAGGCTTCTCCAGTTCCTAAAGTAACATTGCAGGCCAGCTTGTCATCTCAGACATCTTCAAGCCCATGTTGAAGTGTGTATTAACCAGTGACAAGCTGTACTGAAGTCTCCAGCTCATGTACTTTAGAGAATAACAAATAGTGACTAAAAAAAACCATATTGGCACACTTAAGGTTAAAAAAGTATGTAAATGTATACTTGTACACTAAATGATATAAAAACATGACACACAACTCACAGCTCAAATCCTACACATTATATAGTCTCCCAAAAATTCTGACAGCAGAGGCATGATACAACTAAGTGGATTATGTCCAGCATCAAGTTTGGAAACACCAGGAAGTCAGTGCACTGACAAAACCACCCACTAATGGAGAGTTATATGTCAGATTTAACATCCACTCCTGATAAACCAAGTAATTAATGGCAGCTGTTGGGGCCCTGCAACCACCCCCTCCCTGGGCTGAGCAATCCCTGCTCCACCAGCACCTCCTCACAGGGCTGTTGCTCCTACCCTGACCATCCTGGGGACTCCCTGGCACTCTTTGTGTGTGCCCTCTACTGGGGCCCCAAACTGGATCCAGCTATCAATGCTCTCCAACATGAAACGGTGCCCAACATGCAGGTTACGTCAAGATGGGATTGGATCATGGTTCAGTGAACAAAAGAATATACCCAAAATCTTTGGCTGTAGTATTTTTTCTATGACACTATCACATATTCTCATTTGTCATATAATTCACTGAAGGTTCAAAATGGAAGAAAAACATCAACCATTAAAAATATAACAAGAAAAACCAATTGGAAGTGGCATTAATTCACTCTGAAAGAATTTTTCTTACACATATTTAAGCTTCCTGCAGGAGCATGCAGCTGTCATGAGCAGGTTCTTTCTTATGCACAAGAAATTGGGTTATGGCTCCCAGCCCTACTTTTGACACTGGACTACCCATCAGACTGGTTTAATTTATACTCACTGAGTGTGACTGGGAACCTACTAGGGAACATCAGCACACAATACACTGCCTCAACGTCAGCTCAAAACAGGCCTTCAAGCAAAGAGAGGCAAAGATCTGACTTAATTCTACCACTTACTGGGATGTGTGTGAAGTATTAGAAGAAAACTCCTAATATTGTCCTTCTTTGGTACTGATAGTCCTTTTATTCCCTTTTATATTTGCAGACACTGTGGCCCAGATTTCCAAGTACTTAAAGAGATTAACTTACACTGATTTAGACAATGAATATGCTTGAGAATCTGGTCTCAAAATTTTGTTTGATTGGTATTTCAACAAAAAATATCCAAGAAGATGAGAGCACGAAATAGGAGGCAGACCTGGCTAGTGTATGCAAAGCCAGCCAGAAGGATTGCATAAAGCCTGTAGCACATCTCATTAAAGCAAGAGCAGACAACTCCTATATCACTTCCTTCAGAAGACTTCACCCTTGAATTTTGATTTATATTATCTTATCTTATATTTCAATGTAAAGAGAACATATGGAAATTCTCAAACTTATGAAAGTGTATTATCTATATCAGAAGCTTTCAATTTCTTTAATCTGTATATTTTTAAGTTCTTGCAATGAAGATGAAGAAGCACTTTTAAAAAAATCAGATCTGTTGATTATACAGAATACATTTTTCTGAACCTCCACATAATAAGTAAGGTATAACATGTCAAAGGCCTATAGATCTCTATTCCAGGAGAACAGCAGTGCAAAAGAGGACTCTTGTACTAAGAACTAGGTCAAGATGCAAACTGAGATGCCATGTTCATTCATTATCTGTAATTGCTTTCAGAGACTTGCTAAGCATTGGTACTGTGTTTAGTACAAGGTTTGGTTGGGTGTTTTTTGAACAAAAGAGCATGACAATGGCAAATGCCATGAACATACCCATTAGAAACTAATATTCCATTACTTTCTCACTGTGCTCCATTTCATTTGTTTTGTCAGTGAAATTTTTCACATAAAATGGCTACTGTCTCATTTCAAGTTTGGTTTTGGGTTTTTTTTTGTTGTTGTTGTTGTTTTTTGGGGGGGGTGTTGAAAAAATGCTAAAAACCTACAGGTATGAGAAAAAGACTTGCAGAAGGAACAATTTTAACAAATTTTAAGCCTTAACAAGGCTGTGCCTACATTAGCAAATTATCCAGTGTAATAGAAATGGATCAGCAGATGGAAGTTATTGGTGCATTTGACCCTACATCTTCACTCTACAGTCTTCCAGATTTTACTTAAGACTAGGTTTAGTCTGGTCATCAGGACTGAACATCCTCTCTCCAAACATGTGACCAAGTGGTCCAAAATAGCACTCACTTGAAACATTTATATCTGCAGGAGGACTAGAAGTGCATCAGGTTGCATACCTGGAGCAGAATTTGTTTAATTTCCTGTGAAGAGATGAGTTCCCAGACACCAGAAGAACCCTTCAGAACAAAGCAATGTGCAGGAAGTGGAGAAAGGTAGAGAATTTGCTTTGAAACTGCACTGCCACTTTAAAGAAAAATGCAGTTTCCATCAGGTATTCTTCTGCCTAGCGTGACAAACACTTGAATATGTTCCAGTGTTAGGCATTGAGTAATCACATTGTTTGCAGTTGTACACTACTGTTGGTGACAAGGCTGACTAATGCATGCTCAATGCCCTGCAGGATCATATGTAATATCTTCCTGCATTTAGTAGGATCATACAAGGTATTTATTCGCTCTATTGATAAGATGTTTTCATTGACAGCATTGGATTTTTGATCTAGGCATGTCAAAGTCATGTTTACTGTACTGCAACAGTATCTGAAATATTATTAAAGAAACATTTAGGTAAAGATCAAATTCACAATCAAAGAATAGAGAATATCAAGAAATACATGTTAATTTGGAATAGTTCTCAAGCTTTTAAGCCTGAAAGTGGAGGTAACTACTCCAGAGAATCAGCAGAACAAAGACACAATACTACTCAGAACTATTTTCCATTTATATGAGTAATACACACAGCTGCTTCTGCAGCTTCCACTATAAAAACAAAACACTGCCATATTTTAAAGTAATGGTCCAAGATAACATAGCTGTACAAGCACAGAATTGCTTTCTACAGTGTTTCAAGCTATTTCTGTAACATTTTCATAAGCGATTAAGAGCTGCCTCCTAAACCACTCCAGTCAATGAGAAATTTGCATTCAACCAGGATTAGGAACAGAGCCCTTGAATCAAAGCTCTTAAGAATTTCTAAGTCTCATTGAGGTCAATGTAAAGCAAACTTGCACTCAAGTGCTTTGCTAGGAGGAGGAAAAATGTTTTTTATTTTTATGTTGTGCCTGTTTTCTAAGTAAACAAAAAGGCAGTGGAAGCTGATTTTTATTTTTTACCATCACAGCTCTGAAAGAATGGCTCAGCTGGAAGACATGGAAATTAGCAAGAGGCTATAGACACACCACAGCAAATGAGAAAACAGCACAGCATTTCTCTCTGCTGTAAGTTAGTGTTATACTTCTAGTGGCAAGTAGATGTGAATTGACCCCAAGTTTCCAACTTGTCTGATTTATAGAGCCATGGAATTTAACTATACTAGTGACATTAAGATTTTTATATAACAATAAATACTTTTTACCTGCAAAGTTTTCTTCACACAGAGCTTAATAATGCTTACACGTCAGTCTATCAAATGCAATAGAACAGTAGGAAAAGGGTAAAATAGCATTATGAATGTGAAAAATTTATATCAGAGAATAAACAGAGACTTTTCTATCTGTACAGACACACAAAGATAAAAAAGGTACCAATCCCCAATTCTTGTAAGTGAAAGGTCAACATCATTATAAAGATTAAAACTGAAGTGTAACTGTGTATTACAATGCATAAACATTTTCAATGGTAGTACAATTACAATGTGAGAACTTACCATACCTGCCTTGGGCTGTGTAGTGATCTTTATATTTAACATTCCACATCTTGCCTTGATAAGGATCTTCCCTCTATGCGAACCCAGGACTTAGAACAAGAATGCTTACACTTTCCTCTGCTGCTTACAATGGAATAATGAGACAGACTATACCCAATTAATTGTATTTTCCTTTAAAAACAAAATATTAGGGTATATTGTGGAATATCATTGGAATGGAATTGGCTCATCATTTTGTTTTGAGTCAGTTTACACTTACAATCTTGTGCACTTGATCCTTAGAGGGTGAAGGTCTTATCAGGAAACTAAATCAAAATCTGATTCCCAGTCTACACTTCAACAGAAGATAACATGCTCCTGAGCAGACACAGGATACTTTTTAAGCTTTGGTAGAAATGGAACAAATGAGATTGTACACAATTAATTACTGTATGTCAAAGCAGTATGCTATTTTTAGAGTCACTGAGTGACTGTGATTTTACTGATTGCAATAATTCAAACTCTTAGTACTACTTAAACTTTTACCTGCTGTGTTAATGTCTGTGTGCACATCCCAAGCAACTGACCAAAAGTAATTGTAAAAAAAATCAGTAGCAGTTCATTTCCATTATGAAAAAGGGTTGTTTTTTTTGGTTTTTTTGTTTTTTTTTTAAACCCACATCTTAAGGAAATAAATAGAAGTATTTTTAAAACAGGAAATAAAGGTAATTGCAAGGAAAAAGCAAAACAAAACAAAACAAAGGGAATTTTATCAAAAGGGAGTGATCGAAAGACACAAGTGTTGCTTCTCTTCTGTTTTTTAAGTAAATATTGTCACATGGAAATATAATGCTTTTAACTAAAAGCAACTCTCACTTGCTATGAAAAGCTGGTTGGGCTTTCTCTAAAAATTTATGTTCCCTTTGAAAGTAAATTTAATGATCAGTAGATACACATCAGCAAAGCCATCTTGATCATATGAATCCTAAAATAACTCTCTCTGACAAAGGAAATGTTGTACAATTAAATTATCAGTCTTCTGAAAGTTTTTTCAGATTTACAAACATTTAAATGTAATTTATATACCTGCTGCCCAAGTTATCATAAGGTACAGAAAAAATATATTTTTGAGGAAATCTGATCTGTGCATAAGGTATCCGATTTCTAGCTAAAATTTTACTAAAATAAATGAGGGTGGATAACTTGTTGATGACTTCTAACATAAACTAGTAGACTAGACTAGAAGATTTCATAAATAGAAATGACTAGATTGTACAGAGACAAAGCAAAGACTAGCAACAAAATCCAGCACTTCATTTCTCCTTTCTCTACATGAGAGTTATTCATATTTTCCACTGTAGCCTAAGGAATTCTTTCCAACCACAATTCCAACCCATTTCAGTGAAAAAATAAATAAATTCTGAACCTCTTCAACCAATCTTTTGCAAAAACAAAGTACTGCCCCATTACAGATCTCAATAGTAAAAATCTCATTCTCCTCTCCATTAACCAACATATTTCCTAGGGGGGTGATGAAAGTAGTTCCCCAAACAAATTTGTTATAATACTTCTGCTTCCCAAATCCCAATCAATTTTACTCAGCAAGAAGAGGTGGCACATTAAGAAAAATGCAGAACTCCCTCAAACACACAAGCAAAATTGCTGCTTTTTGCTATTAACCCCTCAGGAACTGTTTCCCTGAAGCAAAGGCTGAGGACCCAAGACTGATGGAACAGATTCCCTCAAGCAAAAGCTGAGGGCCCAAGACTGCCACTTGAGGCTCAAATAATTCCCAAAATCCTGCAGCACATCCCAAGCCTGGCTCCCACTCCATCTCAACACTGTTATACCTCCTGCCAAAGCATTTGGTTTCTAAATGGCCTTCATTTCTGATATGTTTAAAGTGAGAGTGAATCATCCAGGCAGTTATCGAAATGGTTTTGGCAGGGTCTTAACCACCCGCTATGGGGTGCAGGATCCAGACAGCCTTCTTAGTGCCTTCCTTCCTCTTTCCTTCATGTCTTCCAGCTGCCATCCTAGCTCCTCCTAAACACATGTTTACAGAGTAAGGACAAAACTGCTCTCATGTGTAGAAGCAGGCACAGAAATTCATGGGGCTGGCCTCCAAGGAACTTGGAATCATCCATATCTCCTTTTAATTGTTAACATAATTTCAGTGAACAAGACACCTGACAGTAGGCGCTGAATTTCTTAAGAGGATTAATATTTTATGTAACTTTCAAGCAAATCTATCCATCCACCAGCGATTTTTCAGAAAGTTAATTCTGTATTACTACAAAGCCAAACAGCTGGATTCTGACCTCACATATTTGAAACAAGTGAGCTTACAAAGGAAATTGAATATGTCACAATGTAAAAATTCCCATAACGGTGCTTTAAGCCATAAATGCAATATATATCTCTAGTTATTCTGGACTGATGGGATCTGTCTTTTGACAGAACCATACTATCTGTAACCTCTCAACAGGCACATGTTACCTTAATATTGTGATGTTCAAATAACTTAGGTCAAGTCCAAAGCACAAAAAAGAGCATGAGATATGAAACAGATCCAGCTCAATCCCCTCTCCCTGTAGACGATCACAACCCAGGAAATTTTAACGTATATAAGTTAGCATTATTTTCCATCTCCTATTCCCCTCCTCCATTATCACATATCTTCCTGTCTTTCTTACCTCCTGTTATTTTCACAAGAGTCAATAAATTGCTTCACAGCAATTTTACTATTTCTTCTACTATTCCCTTGTTTCTTTAGCAAGCAGTAAATAACTCTGCCTATTAGGAAACTGTTCTACAGAGACCGATTGCAGGCATAGGTTAGAGTTTCATACCTGTCTTAAAATCTGGAGGTCTATAGCCACATTACCTCTGTTCTGGAGAAGAGTGCTGTGCTGTTTCTTTCTCACAAGATTTAGGGAAGCAATATAGGGCAAGATTTTTCAGTAATGAAACTCAGTGGAAAGCTAAAAAATTTGTCTTAATATTATCAACAAATAGAAAAGAACAAGAGTGATATTCACAAGTAATATGCTCTGATTTCAAATACATTGCCCCAGTTTTGCATCTGTATAGAAGAGGTTCATTTCTCAGTATTATGATTTTCTTTATGGCACTTATAATTTCTCATACAGTGAGTGCAGGTTGAAATATACAGATGCTTGAGTAGGACAAATATTTTAATTTCCTTTCTTATGCAAGCCAGATATCAGAGATGTATATAGAAGTATATTTTTTAATAAACAAGATTTGATTCAAAACTTCTACTAAATTTTGAGCAACATTTAAAAATCTGTATTCTATTCACCATAGCTATTACATATAACTGACTCATCAATCCAGTGGTGCCGAAATAGCTTAAGTAACTTTAAAATATAGCTGCAAATGTAGGTTTCAATGTAACATAAAGCTCTGCACAGAAAGCATTTGAGTACTTTGAACATACCTTATTTTGAGCTATTTCCCCCAGTCCTTTGCAGCTATATATTTTATTATAGTCCTTGAACTCAAAGTACTGGAGATTTCTTGGTTCAGTTTTTACAACACAGCCTATTAGCACTTTGCGGGGACCAGACCTGTGGACTTTATGAAGGCTCCTTTGAGCAGATTGAAATGACTACATGACAAGAAGAGAAAAAAAAACAAAAAAGGTGCATGTAAGAGAGGAGCAAAGTGAAGACCTATTTTTAAACTTCTCACCTTGCTTAGGAGGCTTACAAAATGTCAATGTCCAGCCCACATTTACTGATGGCTTTATGAGGGTTTTTTCTACGCTACACAATGAAGTTATTTACTTATGAGAAATACTGTTCTATGTCAGCTCTAGCCTAGGAGACCAACAACTTACACTGTCCTTGGCAACATTACAGGACCTGCCACTACATCAAAATGAACTATTCTTGAAAGTCTCCAGTGTATTATGTGAAAATGTGCTTTCCTTTTGCTCTGGGCCTGTAACCTTTCTTGGCTTTTCTTTTTTTTTTCCCTGGAACACACATACTATTCTTGTACCAAATAGACAGTAACAAGCTTGTTTTCATAGAAAATAAGATCATTACTTTGACAGCAGACAAAGTTCTGGGCCATATTGTCTCTTGGTAATAACTCTGTAGATACTTTATTTTCTCCTCTTTGCCTACAAAAATGATTTACAGTGGCAGAAGTGATTAAGATAGAAAGTTAACCAAATCCACTTTCAACCCACTCTTTTGTCTGCTAAGACGTTGGGGACACATAGCTCATGTATTCATTTGTCCCTGAATACCGTTTGTGTTTCTGGGAATGGTAGAGTTAATAGTGGGCAGATCCTAGCAACATCTCACTAGCACTGAATTTGCAGACATATTTAGAGCACAATCGGAAATCTATCTCTATCTGACATATTTTGGAGTGTTAATCTGGATAGTAGCAAAGGCATTGGGAGATCTTCCATCACCAAGTGGGACAGCCTCTGTAAAGATGAGGAAATCTCTAGAAAAGGAAAATTAGAGGACCTGGGAGGACTTATTGGTCCCTTGGTTTGAGTATATCCATAGTCACTTCCAGATCTGAAGTGTGGGTGAGAGGTAGGTCTACACCAGCCTTCCTTACATTCCTGTTTTTATATACTATCACTTTGCTTTCTGTCAAATTTAAATATGGATGTGTTGGTTTGGAGAGACATGTGGCAAACTTCACCCATGTTCTGAAGGCAGAAAAAAGAGATGTAGTAAAGACTAGGACACCCAACTTTAATCTACAGATGCAGCTGTATTTCTGTTTCTGGTACCCACCTGCTCTGCACTCACAGGCAGATGATTTCACTTCTGTGTGCCCTCTTCTGCAGTTTGCCTTTCTCTATCATTCAGTTTGAGAACCAAGACAACTGTGCATATAAATATTTATACATTATATATATCTGTGAATGTAAGGATGTGTTTATATGTACAGAAATACATGTAAGACTTCACACAATGGCAGTTAACCTTGTTGAGACCGCTGGTTACCACTCCAGTGTAAAAACTCATTATTTGACAGGGGAGAGGTGTTTTGTCTTTTTGAATTTTTAAATGTAATTTTTAAGAAAATAGTGGTAGCTTTTAACAATAGCCTATGGCTCATGCAGTGGTGGCTCTAATGCTTTTTTAACTGGTGGAAATCCATCTCAGACATAGTGAGGGTTATTGTGCAGACATTGCACATTACACCCTGTATCAGTACGTAATTCTGGGTCCATTTGTGCTTCTGGGCTTGATGTGAGCATATTCACCATCCATGCTCAGTGCAGGAGGAAAATAATCTGAAAGAGTTTTCAGATAGCTTTTGCAGTTCTGGTAGTTCTGGACATCACACTGTCCCCAAGGTGTGTATGGAAAGAGGAATAAAAAATACAGTGTTGTACTTGTAATAGCCAGCAAGCTCAGGGGCACTTTTCCTGTGTGATTGCATTCCTCTAGCATTCTTCTCTGTAGTTTTTAAACAACAGTTAAAGGAAAGCATTTTGGAGCAAGGAGAATGTTTAAATGAGTGTTTGTTTAGGTCTTTGGGGCCACAGTGTTGAAAGGGAATTTGAAGTGTTATGATGTAGTTAAATAAATTCTGTTGCAAGAGCTAAAGTTGCCTATTATAACTGCCTCTCTTGTATTCCTTGCAGATCCTTTCAGGCTGACATTCTTTCATGTATGGCCTTTGCCTAAATATATATGTTTTTTGTGCAAAGATAACCTATTTTTCAATGCACTTTTCCTACTCTAAACCATTTTTTCTGAACAGTTCTTCAGTAACTATAGTTAGCAATAGAAATTTGTTGGGGAGATAAACCCCATGCAGAACCATACTTGAGCTTTCCAGTGAAATATAGCTGCTGCTGGAACAGGAAGAAGGTTTAAAACCAGATTTTGAATTATTAACAATAAAAAGGGACAGTCAATATTTTAACAATATTCATAAAAAAGACAGCATTACTGAGGCTGACAACCAAACAGCTTAACAGCAGAGTAAGTCTGTGTGCATCTCACTGTGAGGATGGGGAGACGTGCCTTGTTCAGTAGCGCCTCTTTCCCTTTTAATGGACTGCTGTTTATTGAACAGGATGCACAGTGAAAGGCAAAAAAGTGTTTGTAGTGACATTTTTTTCCCTGTTTCAAGGTGACAATTATAAAACACTAGATGTGATTTTTTTTTTTCTCTTTCTTAAATACATTTAAAATTAGGATGATGAGTGGGGAAAAAAAATCTTTAAATCATGAACTGACTCCAATCTGAGTACTAGAAACATCTGGACAAAGAGGCAAGACTTCAGCCCTCAGTCAGGTAAAATGGTTAGATAAGCATGGTATTTAATATCTGCTTACTATGATGAATTTCACCCTTGGTTTGCTTCCAAGGCTGGCTGGTGGGAATCTCACAAGTCATCAGTAATTATCTTGTTGAATTTGCAGAAAATGGGTGAATTCCAGGCACGTGAAGAAGGAAAATGTAATGCCCATATTTCTGAAAAAAAAAAAAAAAAAAAAAAAAGAGAGAGAGAGAAAAAAGAAGGAATCAGAGAGTTGCAAAGGTGTCAGCTTAGTTACAATTTCAGAAAAAAATGTATGGGCACAAATCATCAAGTCGACTATTTTTAAGCATCCAATTTTTTTATTTTTTTTTTTAAAGCAAAAGGAAATATGGATTAGTCTGACAAGTGTTTCTTTTGCCAAATCTAATTGCTTTATGTGACCTCGAAACACTGTGATAGAAGGGAAGTAAAAGATCTCATATCTTGGCTTCTAGTACTGTTTTGAATGACATGTTCATCATCAAACTAGGGGAACCACAAGAGGATGAGAGCAAAGAGAGCTAGTAAACTGTAATCAAACCATAGTTATTCATGAGCCACTGCCAAAATGAAAGGGTATCCTGAGCAGACTCTCTGGAGTCTGGTAATATTTAATATTTGCTTTGCTGTTCTAGATGACTGGAGAGGGTATTCAGATTAAATTTGCAGACAACACCAAAAGGGACTAATGGAACTAAATGGGGACCGAACACTCTGCTGAATGCAAGAATTAGAGTTCAGAATGTTCTTGACACTTTTATATGAAAAAGCATGATTCAGGGACAAATATAGGGTTTTACATTTAGCAGAAAATAGCTACATAAATGCACATAAAAGAATTGCAAAGAAATACAAAAATACACATAAAAGAATTGCAAAGTGTATATAATTGCAAATAACCAAGTATAATTAGGTTATTTTTGACTCGTATTCTGTCTGATCTTCAATCTCATGTTGCTGCAATAGCTGACTGGGATGCAGAGACAAAAGTTGAGCCTGTGCCTCCTGCTGTATATGGTACTTCTGGTTTCCAGCTTCACATATTTGACAAGCTGACAAAAGAGTAGAACAGAGAAAAAACAGAGATTTGAGGAAGGCTGGCTCTAAAGGAAGATGAATGGCTATTTAGTCTAAAGCAGAAAACACTGCATGAGGGACAGAAATCTTTAAATATGTAAAAGGCATCTTCAGAGGAGCACAAAATCACCTCTTCTTTTTTAGAGGGAGGAGGAGAAGTGGGTAGGAGAAGGGACTATAAGCCCCATAACTTTAGACAGGTCCACTAGGATGGTTAATGACCCTTGGTCCCGACCTTACCCATTCTGGTGGGTACACCTGCCCTGAGCACCCTGCCTGCAGCCTGTGCTCTGCCCAGGGATGGACAGCTGGGTGGAAGGCAGTGGATCTCAGAAGGGTAGCCCAGCTGGGGATACCAATATTACAACTTGCACATTGTTTTTATTCAGAACACTTCACTTTGAACAAGATTTTATCTGGTAAAACTTTGTGTATGCTGTTAATGTGTCTTCTCCTTTTTCCTTACTCATATTTATTTAACACTTAAATAAAATTTCTTGGGATTCTTCCATTCTTAAGACAAATAGCACTTACTGCTTTCTGACTTCAATAGCCAAGCTAATAAAAATCCACTTGGTTGACTTTTTTAAGCTTTTATTAACTGAAAGAGGAGAGTAGACAGTTTTATGCTGATGCACAGTTATTGGTGGTATATGAACATAACCTGTATGCCATCCTACCAGATGATGTTTTATTGTTTTTATTGTCATTTATTGTTTAGACTAACAGGAAGTACTGCCACTGTTTGTTTAAAATCAAATTAAGTAATTCTGCATTGATCTGGAAGAAAACCGTTTAGAAGAAAACAGTGACACTTGCAGCAACAGTAAAGAACTTTAAAAGCTATGCTAATAACCTAGCCTAGACTGTGCCACTTTCAATGAATCTGCTGTTATTTAGTGGCATTATTTTATTGTACTACACCTGAAGAAGTATAATTAAAAAGAAAGCTCTGAAGTATCATTGTATATATCTCCTCATATCTAAAAGAAGAATAAATGTAGATGGTTACCAGAAGCTTAAAATCTAGCAGCTACATAACTTCTTAGATACTCAAAAGTCAATAGCATATGGCTTAGAGTGATAATTCTCAGAAATCAGCACCTCCTCACACTGTAAATACAAATCTAAGGTCAGAAGCAATATTTCTGGTATGAGATTCCCACATTCAGTCCACTCTTTATCGTCCTTTCTACCTCCTGACAAAAACCTGGAGGCCATCTACCCTTTGTGTTCATTCCCCAAATGAATTTTCTTTGTAGCCCTAATTTTACATCAACTTTGCCCCAACCAAGAAAAGTTTAGTGGGGCTGGGGTAGCCTTGACTGTCCTGCTCTCTGGACAGACCAAGGTCTCAGACCTTAACTGATGTATGGGTGGCTTGACTCTAACCTGAGAAAAGGACTGCTCCATCCATTTGAATATGGAATTTAGGGGGTGTGAAGGAGAATACAGAAGAGGAAAAAAATGTCCACTGTGGTATAGCCACAACCCCCAATCTCTTTCCCAGTCAGAAAAACATTATCAGCTCCACAGCCTCAAATGCCAGAGGGTTTCAGAGTTACAGTAGAGGACTGGAGAGCATGGTTAACAATATGTGAAATTTTATTTTCTAACATTACCATGCATCTTCAACAAATGAGTCCTTTAGCCTGTAGCCAATGTACCTGTGTCTTCGTGGACCTTTGGGAACTGCAAGGTCTTTGGGGTAGAAATTTTATCTCCCTGGTAAAATATCCTGCATGCTTTTACACATGATTTAATAAATAATAATATGGCCAAAGGACTTCAGTACTTTCTCAGTTGTGCACATTTAGAATAGCTAAGTTTTGACTGGCATAGTTCAAAGCAGAATTTAATCCACATTTCACATTCTTGTTCTGGAAAGGCTGCTTAAGGGTTATTGCAGAAAAGTATGGTTAGTTAGTTATGACCCTAGTTGTCACATAGGAAAAACAAGCGCTACAGACCTTCTGGCTGTAGAAGACAAGTAACACTGCAAGGGAGACCAACAAACTTGTAATAATGAGGAGGGCAATGGGTGCAAGGTTCAGTCTCTAGCAGCCTCTGGTGGCTGTTCAAATAGACATTATTCTTTTTTTTTTTTTTAATTAATGGTTATGCAAACATTCTTTTTTAATTTGTTTTGCAATTTTGATTTAATAAATTAATATGAACAATTTATGTGTTGTGAAAAAAAAATCTCTGCTTGTTGTAAAGTCTTTGGTTATCTCTGGAAGTCTTTGTTGTTTTGTTGGAACCTTTTTAATAGAAGAGGTCACCTAAATACATTGGTAAAGCTAGTAGCATCTAGGTTAGAGACAGTCATAGTAAATGACTAATTACAAAGGCTAATTCAACTCGTTTCAAACACAGAGATTTTTGGGTTGATTATTAGCAGTGTAATCTATACCAATAACTGCCTTGTGAATTAATAACCCTGCCTTTTTCTTTTAACTTTATTAAATAATATTGTTTCGTAACAGGAATAAAACCCTACAGGCAGCAGATTCCTAGAAGATTATTTATCAGCTTTATGTCTCATGTCACTCCTGGAAAACACAGTTATTTTTGTTGGGCTGTATTTCTTAATCATTACAGCTGTCACCCATTTCAACTGCTGTAGTTAAGGCTGCAAATCACCATGCAATGCAGCTCCCTGTTTTCATAGACTCATAATTTTTCACCACAGTCTCCTTTTGGTAGTCAAATGTTCCATATTTGGTCTATGCACACAGAAGTGAGTGTCTGGAAATAGAACAGCACCCCATTAAGCTATTTAATTCTTAGAAGAAAGCCTGAGAGAAGGTTATAACGCTCTTTTGAGCATGTAAACTGGCACAAGTGTTCAGACACAATATTGCTTGCACAAAGCTCTGCCTGTGAGTACTATGTGTGCCTCCCCCCCTCCAAAAAAAAAACCAAAAAACGTTCACACTGGTGTACTGCTCATTTTAAGAGAAATTGGAAAGCTGGAAATCTGTTCAGCACTAAAATAATGCCTTTCAGTATCTTGAAGTGTCATCAAAACCCCACCTTGAGTGGGATACATGCAGGGCTGGGTTGTCAAGGGTGTGACAAGGGTCACGTCCTTTTTATCTTAGCCCTAAAGTGTAAACCTAACACACAGTCTAATTCTTCTGTCTTCTGACAGAAGCTTCTGTAACTCCTCCATGTACATTGAATTTGTTCTGCTTCTGTTTCTGACACAGAAATAGAGAGTGTCCTAGGTTTTGTTGACTAAGTCAACCTAACCTCAAAGTTAAGTTTTTATAATCAGGGTATTTAAATGAAAATTTCTCCCTAAAAGTGTACATCAGATGGAGATGTTCAGTCTAGAGGAGAGGAGGCTGAGGGGAGGCCTTATCACCGTCTACAACTACCTGAAAGGAGGCTGTAGCGAGGCGGGTGTGAGTCTTTTCTCCCAGGTAACCAGTGATAGAACAAGAGGCCATGGCCTTAAGTTACACCAGTGGAGGTTCAGATTGGATGTCAGGAAATACTTCTTCACTGAGAGGGTTCTCGGGCACTGGAACGGGCTGCCTAGGGAGGTGGTTGAATCACCATCCCTGGAGGTATTTAAAAGATGGGTAGATGGGGTGCTCAGAGATACGGTTTAGTAAGTAGATAGGTACAGTTGGACTCAATGATCTCAAAGGTCTTTTCCAACCAGGTGACTCTATGATTCTGTGACGCTTGATAAAACAAGGTTTTATGTCCTTCCCAGCATCATCTTCTGATTTGATTTTGCCTCCAAGGACATGATATTTTTAAAAGTGGCCAAGCATTTCAAACTGACATTTTATACACTCCCTGAACACTATGGCCTTCAGACAATCTTAAAAATACTTGTTTGTAAAGCAGTAAAACTGTGAAAGCTAGAAAACATGCCATTGCCATTGCATAGAGGAAAATCATGTTCTATTTAAATAGGAACTATAAATACAGACATACCTTTTCACATATGTTCTTAAAAACTCTGCTAGCATAGATCGTATGGGTAAAAAATACCATTAGAACAAGGCAGGAAAATTAGACCCCTGCCACGTGGAGCTATAAAGACTCAAATCCCAGGTATTTATTTTATTTGCACATCTTTCTGTAGCATGGGCCAAGAGGAATCCCACTTAGCAGAGCAGCATGACATGAGAACCACTTCTCAGCCATTTTACAAGACTGTAACACCAGAAGGACAACCCACAATGAGACACAAACAACCGTTAGCATCCCAGGTTAGAAGAAAACAGACCCGGTTAGATTTTGGTTGGAAGTGTTAAACCTATGCGTATGCCTATAACATGGCTGTCTGCAGCAACACATGGAAGAGAAAGCTTGGAGTATTATCCTGTGGCTGGCAGATCATTTATTAAAGCATCTTTCATTTTTAACAGATGGTGGAGGATGAGATTTCCAATGACAATCTGTAATGAATTTTACGTACTCAAGGTCACCTTGTGCTCAGAGGATTAAGGGTAGTTGTGTTTGCACAGAGCAGAAGGACAATGAAAAGGCAGTAGTGGTCTGGCAGTGGTACCTGCCAGTACCTCGTTTGCCTCAGAGCAGGGATCTTCAGGGTGGATAAAGGTCAGAGATAACACTGACTGTGGAAAAAAAACCCAGTATTTTAAGAGCTATTGAAGTATTTTATTCCTGCATATTAGACTAGATGATATCTTATAATGTGGATATATAGTGATCTAGCAGTCACAGCCTTACAAGAAAACCATCAACCCTACACCTTACTCCTAGTCACACAATTTGTATATTATTTTTCAACATTTAATAGCTTTTTTGTTGTTGCCTAGAGCCTGTGAAAAATCATGTTCTGTTTTCTTCTGTTAAATCATAGAAGAAAAGTTAGAGGTCACTGGCTTCTAAGTCCTACTAAAGGGTTGTCTGATGGAGGATATGAAGCCGAAGTAAGTATCTGCATAGGAGTATTAGGAGCATTCTGTTTTGAAATAGCTTAATTTTAGTGTGCTCTGGGAAAAGAACCTTAGCCATTATACATCACAGAGCACAACTGCAGGAACAACTGAATTAGTTTTCCTTGACATGAAAAATTTTCAGCAAAAACATGTTTATCTACTCAAAATATTACCTAGAAGTGTGAAAACCACTTGCAGGCAGCTGTGAGTGCTGTAAAGATCTATGCACAAAGGACCTGCTCTCGTTGCAGCGCTGTCCTGCCAGACAGTTAAAATTATTGCTCACGTGAAGCAGCCCCTCCAGATGAGTGTCACAAAAGGCCTCGCTGTGCAAGCAAATACAAGTGAGCTTGTCTAATCTGCCATCTGTTACTGAGACCTCTTGTTACTGCTGAATCGTTTTCTTCCTGCTACTTATTTAGAGTTCTTAGCTGGTGTCTTGAGAAATGAGGGTTTACTCGCCTCTCTGTCTTTGCTAGGGGTGGGAGTGAGCATTAGAAACTGGCATTTTCTATCACAGTCAAGCTGGAACAGACAGATACAAGAAGAAAAATGTGTCATGCCTTGGTTGTTGAAGGTTTGGGATAAAGAAAGAAGAGGTTGACTTTAATGGGAGTCTTACAGAAAAACCTTCAAGGAGAGCAGGAACAGAAGCAAGACTTGAGAGCCTCCAGCCTGCTATTTTGCAGGCAGAGGGAGAAGAAAAACAAAGCAGCAGCTGATGGAGACAGCTGAGTAAAGAAGCTACAAGATAAAAATAGCAGCAGGCTGTCAAATAATCTGACGGTGTTGGGCATGAGTGAGAAAACAGCATCAGGCTGTGGGGCAAGCCAAGCCAGGGATGCCTGCAGGGAAGGGGAGGCAGCTGCCAAAGAGCTAACTCACCGTGAGCCATGTGGTTCTCAGAGGAGCGAGCTTCAGGTTGGCTTTCTACACCCAGACACAATTCTGTAGAGACTGCTTCAAGTCCCACTTTATAACAACTTCAAATTGCATATCTGTGTGAATAAGGCCCTTGTATTACTGAGATATCCACACCTATTTTATGTGCTTCCTTAAAAGGGACACTTGCCGGAGTTTTCTAAAGTGTCCTCTGGAGTACAGCACATCTACCCCAAGGAGCAGGGATGTCACCCACCACTTCCTCACTACAGCAAATGAATCAGGTCACTTCTATAATGGGAGCTGCAGCATAGTAGGTGTTAAACCCACTACAGTACCATTTCTGCCACGGAGCTGGGTGTCATGGATTTTCTGTAAATGCTTTTGCTCATTCAGTAATGACTGCAGTGCACAGGCATCTCTGATGAATGGCCTGCTCGACTTGTTGATGGGCCAAGGATTGAGGTCTATTTATTTGTTTATGAATGCCAATACTAGCAAAGGGCTTTGCAGTGAGAGTCTCAAGCTGTTTATTTACACAGTAAGAATAAAATAAATATTTTGAAATATGACTCAAACCAGCCTTCAGCAAAGAAAGTAGTTAGGCTCAGCAGATAAATAATGGTATGGCCAACCATGGTGTTATCTGTGATTGACTCCAGTTGTGGCTCCTGTGAACTGGGATGTTTAAACCAGTGAACTTAATTGTGCCACAAACATTCTTGGATAAAGAGCACTATAAAAATGCCAGGAGTACCTATTCTGTATTTTTAATGATACTTCTTCTATATTTTTTCACTTTCACCTTCTGTCCCTGAACTGCCTGAGGTGAAAAAGTCAACTTGTGCCTCTTCAAAGAAAAAAAAAAAAAAGGGCAACTGCAGTTGATGAGCTAAAGTTTGTAATTTAAGAGCAAGATTGGAGTGTGCAGGTCACTACCTAAACCTGCAGCCCTGCACATGCACTAGCTCTGTGGCTTAGCAACATCCCTGCTCACTAATATACAGCACTGCAGTTTGGCTTAAACTCGCTCTACACCAGCTTCTCAAAGACCCTGGTCCACCCCACACCTCCCCAGAGCAGCACCAGCCCAGCACCAGCACTGTTACACCTAACTTCTGCAGTCTGCCTTGTGCCAAGGGCTGGATTTGCAAGAGTACTCACCCCCAGCACAGCATCTAAAAATCAGAGCTGGACATTGAAATCCCTCATGGACTGCATGGGGGGAGAGAGGACTCTCAGAAAAGACAGCCTAACCCCATAAGCAGGAGTGGGTCTGACAGTGCGTATTTGGGTAACAGTCAAGAGACAGTACTCTCCCAAGAAGTGGAAATATCAGGTTAATTGTCCTCTGCAGCACCAGAGCATTAAGGTCTGACATGTCTCATGCCCTATTCCTTGGACTATGCTCTGGGCAGACACCAACCCCAGGTATAAGCTTCACAGCCAGGACCTCTCTGCTGTTCCAAAGGTGTCAAAGAGTCCATCTACACCAGGCAGTGATACAGGGCCACACAGGCCCCACACCAGAAACCTATCCCTATGCTGTCCTGTGTCCTTCATGAGTGCTGAGGATCAGGCTCAGAAATGAAGCAGCAGTATCCACCCAGCGTTGCACCTCAGGCAGTGGGTAGGGTGCATTTAGCTACATGCATGCAGCTCTGCTCCTGGCTTGTTGCAGCAATCCTGGTACAACCAGCTCTGGCATAAGCTCTGCTCTGCCCATGACTTCAGGCAGCCAGGAGGTGGGCACCATCTTAGCAGGGTCTGCTCCTTTGATGGAAACGCACCCATCTTACTCCTCTGAGAAACAGATTAATTTCTGCACTTCTAAAAGGCAGAAGCAAAAACTGGTGATAGGGCACTGCTGGGCTGTGAAGATGGACAGCTTTTTGGAGAGTGTCTGTAATAACAAAATCCATTCACCCAAAACAGACCCTGAGGTACTGTGGTCAAGCAAGGGGCTAGTGTGGCAGCATGTTCTCTTTACACCTCCTTCAGAAACCACGCAGCACAGAGCAGGAGAGCACTTTTCATTAGTCCAGAGGTAAAAGCAGTTTTCACTCTTCCTCCTTGTGATTTTTTTCTTGGTTATTTAAGAGCTGGGACAAGCAACCAGAGTGGCTACTCTGCTGCTAAAGTCTGTGTGGTCATCATGGCTTAAATTGGTAATCTAGGAGCTTTGGGTGCACTTCAGTCCTCAAGATTCGGACTTCTTTCTTGAACTTTGAAAATCACAGCCTCCATGATCCTTGTTGAACCCTGCATAAAGATTCATGCAAAGACTGCCAAAAAGACCAGGGCCTCAGCTGGTGTTAAATTACCAGTGCAGAATGCCCCATCTGCTGCTGAAATACAGCTGTATGTTGCCAGGCAGTAACAAGGACTTCATAGCTGCTTCCTATCACAAATGTCCACAGGAATTCAATCACAAAAAATATTTTTCTAGTCCATGAGGTTATAATTCATTGGCTATGAATCCTTCTGGTCAGTGGCTACATGTAGAATCCTCCAGAGCCTAATTGCAGCCTGTTGCTGTCAAGCCACTGCTTAGAGAAAAGAACAAGAACAAGCCCAGGCTCTCTAGGACTCTTTAAATCCGCAGGCAATAAACAAGTCTAAGGCCTTAGGTCAGATGTGCTGTCAAGTCATAGGAACTATGCCATTTTTACCAACTTCCTACAAGTCTGTCTTGATATTCAAAGGGATCCTCACAGCAGTTCTTCCTCTGCTTCACTTTAGTTGCCACTTAACAGAGATTGAAGTGGAAGAGCTTTCAGCTCTAAACCCATTTATTTCTTTCACATCTAGGCAGTTAAGCAAAATACAAGGACTTGCAGTTTTTCTGATAAGAGGAGAAATTTATGATGAAGAGGGGCACCTGTGACATGAAATCCAATTTCTCTGAAGACAACAGGAGACAGGATCTCAGACCCTCATGCCCTTTTTCAGCCAGGATCTCCATCTCCAAAGACTCACTCCATATCACCCTGCCAATGAAACTCATATCTGCTTTTGCTATGTCTTGCTCTCCACTGAAAGCTCACACAGCTTGTCCATGCTTTACCCAGGCCATTCTCAGCCAGGCCTGCCTTTAGTGTGAACAACTCTTCATGCAGAGTAACATTGCATACAATAAGTTAATAGGTTTTCACTGTTACTTCTTAAATGAAGGATAATGGTTCTTCCTCTTCTCCTCTGACCTCCAGTTTTAACAGGTCCTATAGGAACCTATTTTCCCATTTGCAGTCAAGTTCTGGTCAGTCATTCGAGCTCAGCAGCTGCAGCACAGCTTGCATACCTGGCAAATTACTTTATAGCACCTTGTATTGCCTCATTGTGGTTTTATACATGGGAACCACATTTACACAACTCTGTTCTGACTCCCTGTTTTCAGCACTCTTACACCTTGTTCCTCAGCCTCTTTAGAAGTCAAGTTTGGTTTTACTTTCTTTTCTTAATTTCAAATTACAGTCCTTTCAAAATAGGAATTGTTCAGGGTTTGCCACCACAGCACAACTCCAGGAGGAGGAAAGTGAGCACAGACCTGTTACATCCCTCTACTCTGGCTTCTTTTCTTTTTGTTGGCTTCAGTTTGCCTGCTTAGTTTTCCAGCTGAGCAATTTTATTTCAGACACTTGAAAACATATGAAGTTTGGCAGCAGAGTTGAACAGCATGGCCCTACATGTGATCCAGTGCTGTTCCCAGCAGCAAAAATCACTTGCTGATGTAGCTCAGAAGCATTCTTAAAACAGAATAGGCTGTTTCACCAAAGATGTTTTGCCAGCAAACAAAAAGTAGTTATCATTTTCCCAGTAAGTTGAGGCAGCTCTTAGGCATCTTGTTTGACCTTGTAATGAGAGTAGGCATGTCAGTAACTGTTGCATTAGGCCATTACTTTGGAGACAACAGACAAAAGTATTAAGCACTCTTTGGTAGATGAGAGTAAATTAAGGCAAAGTTACAAAGGGTGTCTTAGCATCTATAGTTTTCTACCTGATATTCAGGACATCTTATTTTATAATTTAACAATACAAGAATATGGTGATACTTATTCTTATATGACACTGAGAAATCAATCACTCATGAAATCTGAGGTACTGAATTCTGACAAGGTCCAGGGGTTTTTTTGTTTCTTTCTTTATTCTAGCAAGAAATTTTGTGTGATCTGCACCCCCTCAAGCAGAAAGTGCTGCAAGGTGACTCTAACCATGCAGACCCCTCTGACAACCACAGCTGGTGATCACCTCCACTAGGCATGTTAATTAGTTGCTTGAGTTATTAAATAGAAGAGTATGTAGTTAATGCCAGATGTTGGTGGGTTTTTTTGTATTTCAACTGCTGATGGGTTCCCAGACTTACAATCCTGTTTGTCTTACCCATGCAAGACTAAATTCTTCTTCATCCAGTCACCAGTTTGTCAGTGCTTGCTTGTGTTCTTCCAGCCCAAAGCTGTGGTTGTATGACCTGACCACACACACTCCATCACTTCTGGTTGAAGTGCATTAGTTTTAAGAGCAATTGCAAACTATTGGTTAACTTTCTTTTTCCTTCTGCACACCCATATTCTTCTTCCTCAAAGAGATGCTTTTGCCTGGGGGGAGAAGTGAAGCAATATGTCAGAATTAGTGTATTTCATGCTAATGTTTAGATAAATGTAGTATTTGTGTAAAGGAGAACAGTAAGGGGTGTAAGGTGGTATTTGTGCCAGCAACTGACTGGCATCTGGGGAGAAAGCTCTGCTGCTTCTTCAGGTTTTATTGAACATGGCAGAGTGGAGATTTCTCATTTTTAACTTGTTTAAATGATCACAGAATGGTAGGGGTTGGAAGGGACCTCTGGAGATTATCTGGTCCAACCGCCCTGCCAAAGCAGGATCACCTAAAAAGCAAGTTGCACAGGACTCCATCCACGTGGGTTTTGAACATCTCCAGAAAAGGAGACTTCACAACCTCTCTGGGCAGCCTATTCCAGTGCTTGTGCGCAAATGATTATTATCTTCTCACAAGTTCAGCACCAGTTATTCCTTTATGTTAACTTCACATTATGTTAAAAATAGTATTTTCTTGAATGCTTTTGAACTACTTTCCCTAGATACAGTCATATAGTGTGTCAAGATATGGCCTTGCTAAATATATCCTGACATGGATTTTAATTACCTTGTACACTTCCTGTAAAGGACCCAAACACAGTGAAATTTTGTTGAGGAACTGAGGAGTTCTTAACCGTCTGACTGTCTTTTGTCAATCAAATGACACTACTAAACCCAAGTTTATCAGATATAGGACTGTTTGATTTAAGTGGAGGGTGTTTGTTTTTTTCAATTGCTGCTCTTCAGTGTTATGAATACAGTGTTGTTTCTTTTGAGCAGGTAGCTGGTAGTGTTACACTGCTACTCTGCTTTCATTCTTTGGAACCATCCATTCTTTCCCCCTTATCCTTACAGACTCTCCTCACTGGCCTCCTGCTCTCCAAAAAGTCTTTCAATCTATTTTTATGGAACTGTGCCACTGCCACAATATGACACTGCAGTAAAGGGCTATTCTGTCTTTTCTGCTTTACAGCCAGAATTACAATACTCCTTCTCTCAAGGTACTGTTCCTTGGCAGTATGGTTTTTATTTTGTTTCCTTCTGTAGGAGATTTGAACTATATTTGGTATTTATTTATTTATTTATATTGTTGAACAATCTCTTTGACTAATATTCCTTGATGCACTGCTGGGATCTGCACTGTTCTTTCTCCCAATTTTAACATAATTTCTCTTACTTTTTACATTGTGACAGAGATACTGTCATATTATTGACAGTCCTAGCAGATGTCTGTGACTGGCCCAAGTGTTCCTTAACACCTGCTGATTTTTTCCTCCTGTGACTGATTTAAATAATCCTCCATAACCTTGTCAGTTTTTCTATGCCAGCTGTCTTGTCCTACTTCCTTTAAGTTGGAGCCATTCCTCACTTACAAGCTTTCTCTTCCCAAATAATTCCAATGAACCCTCTGCATTCATATCTCCCCTCTTCCTGCTACATTTAATTCATTAATTCAGACACTGATAATATACCCAGCTGATTCTGTCATTAATCCTCTCTGTTAATAATCAAGTTACTTATTCTTTTACATTTTTAGAAGTGATAGGAACTGCAGCCAATCATCATTCTAGATGCACTAGATGATAGGTAAAAATCTCCTCCCAAGAGCAACACCACAATGCACTACCACCTCTCATCAGTGAGCTAAATGCAGATTTCCTCTTTGTAATTTATTCCTGTTAACACAAACCTGGGGGAGGAATGCAGAGATAATTTGCAACATGCTCTGAAAGTTAAGATAAGGATTAGTTCAGACCCCAGAGTGATTATATTTAAAGCTGTGGGACCTCCAATGGCAATATCACCCAGCTGTTCCCTCTCATTTACAGCAGCACAGCTCTGGCTTAAACACTGCTACTGATGGTGGCAGCTGTAGTACCACAGCACAGGGGGGGGGTTGGGGGGAGGGAACCACCAGGCAGCTTCACTGCAGCCTTTTGTCCTCTACAGTCCAAGGTTGGAGCACTGATCAGTATCCCAGACACCTCCTGCCACTGAGCTCGAGGACTTTGACTTCTGTGACCTGTAAATGACCAAACTGCTCTTACAGATGTTGTATCCCCAACTAATAATATTTTTAATGAGCTAATCTAATGTTCCTGCAGCCTATTTGAGTCTCAGTACAGTAACACCCTGTCATCTAGCAATTAATCCCTGATAGGGCAATGATCACAGCCACTATGTTTAGATACTGCTCTCTAGGGGAAAACAGGTTGCCTTAGAAATAATTTCTATAGGATATGATGTCTTTACCATGAAGATTTAATTTTGTAGCTGTGAATTTGTGTGTCAGTGTCTCCCCTTCACAATGTCCCTTCTATGCAATTTAGATTCAATTTCACTAAGAACTGTTTCATAAATATGAATAACCGGTAGCTGAGCTCAGTAAGACTCAGATCTGGACAAGGTAGACTTTTTTGTGGGTTATTTTTTTTGTTTTGTTTTTTTTTTTAAGATAGCAAACATTAAGGCAGAAATAAGACAATGATAAATGGGATGCAAGTACCAATTAATGCTAGCCAGTTAGCTGCATGGCTCAGAAACCTATTTTAAAATCAAAAGCTTTACTTCTGATTGCAACAGTTTATGCCAGGAGTAATGCAAGGCTGCCAAGTCAGTGCTGTCCATCTATTTACCACATATTTAACCCTCTACCCACATGCATGCTCTGAATTTTGAAGTACACATCTGATTGCCTGCAGATTCAGCCTGACTTTCTGAGTTTTGCATGTATTTACTTTACTTTTCAAGGAATAAAAGTAATCACTCTTCTATTTTTATATTAACTGTATACCTGTTAACTCCATAATATACCACACATTAGAGAGAACTGTTGGTAAATGGACTTTGGACGGTGGCAATATACATTGGTGACCTAGTATCTTTGTGTTTGTTTTCTCCATTGATATTAAGCAGTCAAAAGTGTTTCAGATTGTTGGCAAGGGTGCCCAATATACTAAATGCTGGATCCTAGGTATCAGTTGTGGTACCTAAACCTAAACAGTACTAGAAAAGTGCACCCTATACTCATCGAAGAATACAGCTGTTTCACACCTCAACCTGAAGTCTGTTTATTAACAGGTCATCAGAGACTACTATATTCAAAATGAAAACCTGCCTTCTGAGATGCTGTTCTTAGAGAAGTTTGTGAGTAGGTGTTTTTGTCATGTCTTCTTTTAAGAATGACAGTTGCAGATTTTCACTGATTTGCAATGTACATTTTGCACTTCAGTATTATATAAAGTAACCAGGAGTGAGGAGATGCAGAATCACAGGACACAGCTATCCTTTACATCTTACATTCATAATATCAGGCCTGTAGACTACAGCAAAAACACTCTGCAAACCTGTTATGATTAATGGAAGAAGTGAGCCTTTGATTATTTTTTTTTTATATACATTGGTACATTGTATCTCATGTGATAAACAACAACACTATTCATCTAATAAGTGGCATGATTTTACTTTGTTGTCTTACCCTTCTCTACGTATCTGATTTTCTATTGTGGCTTAGAATTGCACCAGACTGATTCGGTGGCATCTGCTGTGTACTCATACAGTGCAGTGACTTATCAGGTTTTCAACTGATTGGCTTTTCTGGTTTGTTTGTTTTTTGGGTTTGGTTTGGTTTTGGTTTTGTTTTTTTTGACAATGAGAAACTGGATACTTTGCAGAAAAGAGGTAAATCCTGGAATAAAGAGAAAAAAACCTCAAAGATTCTCTTTGCCTCATGCCTTTCCCCTTATTTCTCTAGCCACCAAGCAGTGCTTTTTGGAGAGACTTCTGTGCAGTGACCTTGAGATGCATGTCCAGGCATGACCTCACCACATTGTCATCATGCCATGGTCTCAAAATGTAAAATAGCCTACTATGGGAAATTTGAACCTATAAGTATGATAATAACTGCAGTAAAGTAAACTGCAGAAGAATATGTTTCATGTCAGTGGAAGCAGAAAAGCTAGTAGATTAATTGGATTCCTTTTTAGATGCATCTTCTATGGATCAGCAGGTTTATTCAGAGTTACTTAAAAAGCAGTTAACATTCCATTAGCAACAAACTGTGATCTGTGTCAGCACTAAAGCACTGTTCAGTCATTTATTTTAGAATGAGCAGTCACTGCAGGGAGAAATAAAATTATTCAACATCTCATAAGTAAATAAATAGTGAGGCAAAGCCAGGGATTTTCTTTCTTATTCTAAGTATCAAGATTTCCTCCTAGGAATATTTATTAATATAGAGATTTTTTTTTTTTTTCTGATGTTTGCTATATGCAGGATGAGGCAGAAGTTGCCATTTTTTCAGATAGTTTGGATTTGTTATCCAAGAGAAAAAAAATGCATGCTCAGATTTGGCTGCTGCCATGTTATTTCATTCAAGTAGGGACATTGTTGGTTCAGCATTATGTCCTCTGCTAACCTGGCTTCAGTCCCAAAGAGCTGTCTTAAAATAACACCTTTCCTTGCAGCTAGCAGGAGAAACATATATATGCCCCCATTCCTCAATGGACTCTTTACCTGAGATGATTACTTTCTGTGCTTAAAACAGTCTTTATCTCTCAATTCTCCTGACTTAGACAAAATCTGCACTGACCCAGGAGCTAACATCAGGCTCTTATCATTTTTGAAGGGCAAGTTTGATACTCTAAAACCTTTTTATAACTAGTGAGATGAGGTATAAAAAAAGTCTTAAAGTGTCATTGATACTATGGCTAGCCAGACTTGAGTAGAACAAGCAATGTTGAAAATTTCTGAGTTATGTGGCAGGAAAACCCATTCCAAGCTCATCTGCTAATGGCAGGCACCCTAAAAATATCTATGTTATCCTTGTGTCATTCTCCTGTGCGATATTGTGCCAAATAAAGCTCAGTCGAACATCAAACAATTAGAAATTTGATTGCTTTTGTATTGTTTTGAAGATAGTGCCCTGACTGTACAGTCTTGCAACCCCCTAGGGCAGATTATCCCTATTACTGGACATATCACATAAAAACAGGAGCTCCATATTTGCAAAAGCTGCACAGTATATTAGTAATAAATGTAAATGTAGACTCCATTTCCAAAGTAACTAGTCCTACATTGCACAGTAATGTAACTTCATAGATTTTTAATCCTTATTTTAATTACTCTGAAAAATTAATCATTATAAAGAAATATAAAGGGACAAGGGACGAAGAAATATAAATAAATAGGTGGTGACTATACTGGTTAGCCAACTACTATTTCTTGTAAGCCAGTGACAAGCAGATGCACAACTGATTCATGTGTGTCATGTAAGACTATGATTACGACATTGGACTTAATTGTTGACTTTGAAAAATTCCTATTATTTTGTGATTTTTTTTATATTTGCACATATATCAAAATATATAAGTGGGGTGAGTACAAGTAATTTTAGATCTCTCATCAAAATTAGCAATTAGAAGTGAAGAGCTATTATTTTCAGTAATCATCAATATAGCCCCCCAGTTCCCTGAGATTCTACTGTACCTGCAAATAGATTAATGTGACAGGAAATACTCCTAGTTTTCATCCTTTTCAGAAGAAAAATATCCCGAAGGTTGTTCTAATGTGGAGAAACAAAGCTAACTTTTTTATCTTCCGGTTTCTGTTAGTGGCTGGTCTGGTGTGGTATGAGGGCCCAGAAAAGACTGCGGACTTCTTCA
This sequence comes from Antrostomus carolinensis, assembly GCF_000700745.2. Taxonomy (NCBI): domain Eukaryota; kingdom Metazoa; phylum Chordata; class Aves; order Caprimulgiformes; family Caprimulgidae; genus Antrostomus; species Antrostomus carolinensis. Next base: position 69,275 of record NW_010327882.1, read on the forward strand.
AAAGCCGTGACCTTGAGGCTGTGTTCTTTCTCTCCCATTTCATTGTAAGAAGATTATTACAATAAATAGTAGTTTAGAATCGCTTGGACTGCTTTTTTTACTCCTGAGTCCTAACTGCAACAATTGTGTTTAGACCTATCTTCAATAATTAAATTCATCTGCAGACTACCTTTTTAAGGTGCAGGGTGATGGTAAGCAGCTTGCCCTGCTTTTCTGAAGCCTGGATTTAATGGTGGGTCCAAAAGCTTTGGAGTGAATTCTCCCATGTTTAAATAACAAAGAAAGCATTTTATGATCTTTTTTTGTGCCAGTTCTTTCCTTCCATGAGTTGAAACTCCAAGATTTTCAATATGGCTCAGTAATTCTAGTCAAAAGGAGGGAACAAGTAATGAATAAAACTGATCATTCTGTAAATCTTCCAGTGCTGTTGCTTAGAAATCATTTTTAAGAGATATACTCAGAATTAGTTATTGCATTATAAAGAATATAGTCACATCACTGATGGAAGTGCAAAGCAGCAAATCAGGAAGTAAAAAGAAATTTCTTTTTAACAGACAGTGTAATCCATAAACACATCAGATCTGTAAACCACTGTGGATGTTACAACCTTTGAATCTATTTAAATCACCTTTGCAAGTACGTTCTTAATATCAGAAAAAGATATTTTTAGTTCTGTTTAAACTCTGTAAGAAAATGCAATACATTTTTAATAATAAGTACAAATTCAACTGATGATGGCATATAAGTGATGAGTGAGCTTGGACACATTGAAAAAAACCTAATCTGGTAGAGAAAGCATAGATGCTGCTTTCCTTTAAAGACAGATATATAATTAAACTGCACATCTGAAAACAACCCTATGAAATTATCTTATTGCATAATATTTGCCTATGGATTTTTTAAAAATGTTTGAAAGTATGACAATTTGAAAATCTGCTACATGTAACAGCAAGGGCAGGCAAGCAAACTGTGAAATAAAATTTCTGGAGTGAGCACCACTTAATTGTTGAGTCATCCACCTATATGCCACCTGCTAATCCTTCTCTGTTAGAATTAAGAAGTTTTGAGCATCTTGCAAACAGGAATAATTTTAAATAGGAAAGCAAAACTTTAAAAAAGTGAAACAAGGAAAACAAAGCTTTTACAAAGAAAAGTTGTCATTGAAATATTTCCTGAATACCAATACCAATAATCAGTTGTGCAACCATTGCATATTTCTGATCCATAAATTCTGATTTCTTACAGAGAAACACTTGCTTCATTTATATATGTAGATAGAGCCTTCCTATGAAATCTAGCTGTATTTGTGGTCCCAGTAGCATTTAAGATAAATATTGCAATAGCTTCTTAATGTCTTTCAGATATATACCAGATATCACTACTGACAATATCTTTCCTGTGTTGTGTACTGAATCTGTAAGGTAGATTTTATTCTTGCTTCAGATTACCTGACCAAAATGGGCACAGTGCATTTAAAAGAAGATATAAAACAGCGCCATTGGTGTTTTATATGTTCCCAAAATTTTCTGTAATAGCTTCTCTAAAATGTGTGGTATACATAAAATCCTCAAGCACATTGCGGTGAAATGGTTTTATTGGTCCTCATTTACACTGACCTACATAGGTTGTTCTCAGGCTCCCTGTTCCTGAACAATGATGCTCATTCTCTGTTTGTGCCAAGAAAGCACTTAATCTGTGCCAAGCTATAAACCTTTTTTTTTCTTTTTTTTCTTTTTTTTGTTAAAGTATGTTCTGCCATCAAAATAAAGGCACAAATACAATTTACATTCAATGAGTAAAATCAGGAAAAACAATCTCAATGAAGAAAGAAGGCAGGAGTTACCCCACCCAGTGATCCTACAAAGCATGTCTGCATAGATCTGATTTTCCACATCAAGAGCACAGAAAGCCTGAATACTGATCTAAAGTCACCTGCACAATATGGGTGACACTTCTCATTTATTTCTTTTAGAAAAAAAAAAAAAAAAAAGAAAAATCTTTCTTTCTCATTTATTTCTTTTAGAAAAAAAAAAAAAAAAAGTAAAATCTTGCTCCATTTCACACTGACTTTTCATAGTCTTCTCTATTTCAATACTCTAAAGCACTCCCTAAAATTTACTCAACACATAAATACTGAGGGAGGACATTTTATTTTCACTCTATATTATGTTAAAGTATGTTCTGCCATCAAAATAAAGGCACAAATACAATTTACATTCAATTAGTAAAATCAGGAAAAACAATCTCAATGAAGAAAGAAGGCAGGAGTTACCCCACCCAGTGATCCTACAAAGCATGTCTGCTTAGATCTGATTTTCCACATCAAGAGCACAGAAAGCCTGAATACTGATCTAAAGTCACCTGCACAATATGGGTGACACTTCTCATTTATTTCTTTAAGAAAAAAAAAAAAAAGTAAAATCTGGCTCCTTTTCACACTGACTTTTCATAGCCTTCTCTATTTCAATACTCTAAAGCACTCTCTAAAATTTACTCAACACAAAAATACTAAGGGAGGACATTTTATTTTCACTCTATATTATGTATATTTACCTAAGATTTTGAAGTATTATGAGATGAATAAATTAGGATTCTTATTTTAGATAATGCAAAGGTGAAATAATTAATTAAATTTGCCAAAGCAAGAGAATAAGAAAGGTATTCAAATTCTGGACATATGATATGTAAACGTGTTTCACCTTAGCCAAGTACTGCAAATTTTGGGTAAGGATTTTATCTTGAAAGAGATCAGGGATTGGTTTGCTTGCTTGGTTTGCAGGGGTGTAATATGTTGAACATCACACAGAACATTCATTAAACTTCCTATTAAAGTCTTACTAAACTAATATCCCTTAGAAAGCAAAACATTAGTTTGAATTCCCCAATTTCCAAGTATATTTTTTCAACTCAAAGGTAGAATTTGTTAGAATTTGCTGACATCTGTATGATATACATAAACTGCTAGGTAAGCATCCAAAATGCCTCATAGAAAAATAAGTTCAGGCACTCTGAATCTTCCATATAAAGCATACAATAAATGCATATTATATCTGCTTTCAAATAAAAAAACCCCAAACAATCAAACAAAAAAATATCAATCAAAGACAGCCTCTTTTTATCTGCAGAATTTATTTGGCAAAAGGGTCCTCACCAAAAAAAATAACTGATCATAACTTTCTCTGTTTTGTCTTTGGGACCAAAGGTGCCCCCTTGACTGGTGAGGATACTCCAGTGGTTGTAAGTTTCAGATTTTCACGTAAAAAATTGCGCTGTCGAACTGTGGCTCGTCTTATGTAACTGTTAGTAGAAACGACTTTTGCTGGCCTTGAGGGTGGTACAGTCTGTGGAGGCAGTCCATTGATTTCATACGTCCACTGCATTGATTGTGTCTGAAAATAATGAACAGAAACATAGCAAAAAAAAAGTCAGTGATCAAATACCTTGAAAATCTGACAGTGATTTACCATGCTACATTGATTTCAAAAGATTTTATTTTTTTTCATGTAAGGTACTGGAATAACACAGAATGAGAAGTGCACAGAGAACTGAAATAACATTTAACTTTATTCAGGACCAGGCAAAACAAAAATGAGAAATTTAGCTTCCTGGCTGATCTAAAATTCCTTGTTTATTTAGTAAACCCCATAGTTCTGTATGTTGTTCAAAGGTAATTATTCCATAGCACAGTATAAATGCCTCAGGTTAATACTTGTAGGATTTAGTTGCTGCTCTAGTATTGGTAATAATGATATTATCAAATGGTGGAATTTTTGCATTAAAATTATGAACAAAACTAAAAGAAAAGGACTCTTAGTATGCACAAGAGAATTGAAACTTTGTGTTGAAATCTCCAGTTTGAAGAATAGTTATGTGAATTTAAAATTACACTCTTCATTTGCTTTCTGTTTATAGCTGGTCTCTGGGAATGGAGCATATGTTTCTATGCCATGTCTTGTAACGCTTCAGTACTTGATTCTTACAGAGTACAAGACTCTTATTCTTACTACGTATCCCATATATCCATAATTAAGGAGTATTATTTCTATGCATATGAAGGCTATACTGCTGTCTGTCATATCCCATGTTTCATTTGTGTCCAGAAGCAGAATTTTGGTTGCTAAAAACCCAAGCATAACTATTGCGGATCTTTCAGTCATTTTTCTTTCAGAATGTATCACTTTAATTCTTGAAAGCAGGTCTTTATTCCAAGCCATTAGCATTTTCCTGCCACTACATCTAGGAAAAGGCCTATTCACGGATTTTAGTTTACTGTTCTTTTCCTTTTAAAAAAGCCAACAAAAAACGAACATAAATATTACAAAACCCAAAGATTTCAAATAATGTGTCATTATGTCCAGCTTCATACTCTGAAAGAGAAAGTGTGGCATGCCCACTTTAGGTATGCTCTGTCATCTGTGCCTTCGCACTCAGTGACTGGAAATCCCAGGTTTTATGTTTGGAATTTTTTTTTTTTCTTCCAAGGCAAAACTTGTAGTGAAGACTGAGTAAAAGATACAGCATGATGTCTATCAAAATATATTTATACAAGTGAATTTTCTTTTTTATACAGAGCGTAGACCTTAGTGCATGTACATAGTACATAGGTACACAGAATACACCAGATTCTATGACTTTGCAGCCTCAAAGCTGTAGAATCACATTAAATAACTGATATTTCCAAATTCCCAAGCTCTGCTTTTCCACATTTGGTACAGCACTGCAATCTCACAGACATGCTGCTTGTGGTTCTAGTGCAGGTTCGTTGGTGCGAGGCTTTTGCATGATGCTGTGTTGAACTACAGAGACATGCCTCATAGAACCAGCTTTCTTTCCTGCTTCAAGTCATAAAGATTTATCATTACAACAAAAGTTGTGCAATTCATCTCTCCTTTAAAACTAACTTAATCCTTAGAACAATCATTTCTAGATATAACCATTACACCTAAGATTAGTGTCATTTTTCATCCAAGGAAAAAAAAGGTCAGAAAGTCTGTATGTACTCTCAGATCAATCTGGAAAACTCAAATCAAGAGTCAACCTTAAAGCTCAAGAGTTTTTCCCTCAAGGACTTAGTTAACAGTCCAGCTTCCAACATGGTTGGCTATGTGTCCCATTTGCTCGTTCCAGTTTGAGAGCTCGGCTTCTGCTTTGCCACTGGGCATGTCAGTATGCCAAGCATATTTGGTCTGTAGAGAGGAGCAACAGTATCCATACATATTGTGACAAATTTTTGTACAGCATAAATGCCATCAATTACCTCCAGAGCATAGTGTGTATATTTGTCTAGTCACTTATTGCATTCTGTCTATTAATTATTGTCTAGGTAAAGAACTACAAAGACTATAGGGAAAAGCAGTCAACCTTCTCCATCTCAAACTTTCTCTACAGTCATTCCATACTCATAACAACATACAAAGAGAATAAAAAGGATGTTAAAATGGTTCTCTGACTTTCTTAAGTTTTTTTTTAAATAACAATTTTATATTTGCCACTGGAAAAGTTTGAATCGATGATGTTTACCTTTGTTATCTTTCCCGTGTGCCTCCTTATTGTTCTAATTGTTACCCTGTCATTGTTAAAGTATATCTAAGAGATACCATTGCAAGCAGTTTTGCATTCATCTTGCAGCTGTTCAACAGGAAGAAGTTTTACACCATTGAACTGTAAACCCTTTGGAACAGGCTTTGTTCTCTGCCAGGTACTCATGTAGCATTTACACTACATATATATACTTACAGCTCTTAAATGTCATCACCATATGAATCTCTAATTGTGCTGCTTCTTGTTAGATAACTGGTCTTAACTAGTATTCAGGTAACTGAATATATACTTTTCTGTATTAATGTTGAAAGAATAGATGACTTTTTGGCTGTGTATTTTTAAAGAATCATCTTTTAAAATCTCTACTTTAAAATTGGTAGTACTGATTTTACATAGTGTCTTCTGAATGAATTGCCTTATTCAAATAAGATTAGTAAGCGTAAGATCTTAATAGATATTTCACCATGCATGCATAATTTTTTAAACTTTCATTACTATTGTGCTAAAACCAAAATCTAATTTAAATTGAATATTGTTCCTGTGTAAAACAGGCAGATTAACTCATCTTTACTCTCAACTTTATTTAATACTGCGAAATGATGTAGTAACTCTACTGTCAGTAAAGATAAAATCCAGCAAAAGCAGGTGTGACATGGACCAACATTGGTATCTTATGTCCAAAGATAAAGCTGTCATTTAAGGAAAGTAAATAGCTCTCCAAAGTTAGCTAATTGTTTTATTAAGTTCAGTACAAGATGAAATACTTTATCTTTCTTTAGTATGCCAGATGAACAATTTAGTTTAAAGAAAATTTATCCTCAGGGTCATATTCACTGTGTGCAAGTCTCATTGATCACTGCAAGGTTGGAGAAAAGATCTGATAGGCGTTTCAGCCAACGACTTAAACTGAGTATTAAGTTACTACAAAATAAGTTCTGTTCATTTAATCCACATATATTGTAACTTTTCTGTCTATAATGTTAATAATTGTTTGAAGAGGGATTTAAACAGAAGTGGTGGGCTATGCAACCTCTCAATCAATCAGCATGAAATGATTGATATAGCTTTCTAGGTAGTAATAACCTTTTGCTAATTTCCAAAAAAAAAAGTCTGTGGCTTGACTTGGTGAAAAAAAGCCACCTATTCTGTCTCTGCTGCGCTGCTGTAGCCTGCATCAGGTGTGGTTCTCTAGCAGGAGAGATTGTTCTTTCAATGATGGAAACTCATTGGGTTCAATGGGAAAAATGTGGGCATTGTCACATGAACCCTTTAGATACAATTCATCAAGCTAGGGGAAAAAAAAAAAAAAAAGAAGAAGAGTAATAACAACAAAAAATTCCACCTTAATTTATCACTTTGAACCACGGTAGTCCACCTGTTGTAAATCCTGTGCTATCATCGAATACAGTTAAGAGGCAGTCATTGTGAAAAAAATGTGCATTTATATACTGATTTACTGAAAGAAAGACCCTGGTTTTAGTTCAGCATTTTCTGAAAAAGGGGAAATAAGTGTTACCCAAATGGAAAAGTGTTACTGTAACTGTCAACATAACCTGGGTTAGTGCTTTGTTTAGCATCAGAAACACTTAGAATTCAGTAATTTTCAGAAAATCTTAGACACCCACAAATGTCTATTTTACTAGTATACTTAATTTCCAAGGGCAAAATACTAGGTTTTCAGATGCTGCTGAAGCCATAAGTATTTCCTTTAAGATAAGGCTGTATAGCTTAACTACAACAACTATTCAATATGAAAAATGCAGCAAGAACAAAGAGCAAGTTTGTCAAGTTCAGAATCCACGCAAGTGCCTCAAAACTGTTGCTTTGGGTTTTCAGGTCAGACATGTTTCAGCAAAGGAAAAGACAGATGAAGTTTCACAATTTTCTGGAGTGGTAGAGAGGAGAGAGACTTCGAAAAGTCATCTATATATGACCATATAATTATAATAGAATATTTGACTTACAAACCGCCTAAGAAGTGGGTCAAAATTTCCCAGATCAGAGGAACTCTTCCTCATCCTATGCTTAAGGCAGTGTAGTTTATTATATCAAATTTGGAACAATTCTAATACTACCACTTTAAGTAACAAAGTCTAAAGATGAAGGTATTGAATCTGCTACAATCTACACAATCTACTAGAAGAGACATATAAAAGAGACTCTCTGCTAGGAAGGAATATCTAATATAAACATAGGTATTTAAGAATCCCAGCTCCCTGCAACGCCTCCATAGGCCTATTTCACACGTAGTTTAAGAAGAAAGACCAGACCGCAGTCTGAATGTCCTTGACAGTCTGAGGCAGGATTTCTTCCTGAAACGAATAACTTCCTCTTATCAAAACCTCAAAATTCCTGATGACTATAATCTAATTGAAGTGTGAAAAGAGGTCACCTGGTTGGAGTAATAGCCATCTGCAGAGCTAAATCTTCTGAAGAATACTTTGAACTTTTTACTAAATATCATAAATTATTCAAGTAGGTTATTTAACCATCTTGATGGCTGACTGAGTGATGTTCATGAAGTAATTTACTCAGCAAATACTGCTAATAGTCACTAAATAATTTATATATAAGTATGTTTTTTAGTAGCCAAGTCATTCTTACAGATGGCTCATGATTCATAGGATGAATTTCTAAACACAGATCATCTATGTGTATTCACCGTAGGCAGGCAGTGCTACTGAGTTACATACTAATTAATTGCCAAAGAAACCTATGTTAGGAGAAAGTATCAGGTATTATAAGGTAAACAGTATTCTAATTATCTTCCAAACAGTGTTAACTGAGGAAAGTCAAAATAAAATTTGCAAGAATTCCAAATAAATTAAAACAAAGGAAATTACAGATAGTGCATCCAATATTCCCTGACCCTTAATTTATACTGCAGTGGTGATAAGCAAAAGACTATTGATTACGATCAGTGTATACAGAATGGAATTAAACAAAACTTTTATGTGAACTGTTGGAAGAGAAGAGCAAAAGCATGAAAATTCATGAATCAAGATAAAGACAGTTTAATAAGTGAAGGAAAGAGAAGAAAAATAAAACAAAACAAAACAGGAAAAAAGTGATGCAAAGGCAGTCACTCACCACCTCCAACAAGCAGATCAATGCCCATCCCAGCTCTGAGCAATTTCTAATGAAGATGGTTAACAATCATTTTCTTAGCTTAGAGGAACATTAGCAGACAGAATTAAAGGTGATTTAATTGACTTCTGCAGTTCAAATATTAGGTGTTCCATAGCATTGCTTAGATATAATATAATCAATACCAACCATTCCTTCAGGACTGGCAATGGTTTGAATACCCTCATACGGCAATGGTTCCTTTGGCGTTTTGAGAATTATAGTCTCAATAAGCAAAGTAACCTTTCCTCATGCTTGTGAATCAAAAATTCTGAGTATTCATTCTGCATTCAAAATCCAGTGATGCTAATTACAGCATGTGATACATTCACTACTTGTAATGAACTTTCCATATCTCTGCTTTTAATCATAAAACTCAGGTCAACATCAACCAGTGGCAAGGGACACAGGTTATGTCTCATTTAATGTAAAATTATTTTAATCGTCCTATTAACTATGTTGCATTTTTCTTTGCCCATTCTGTTTAAGAGATACAGTTCAGAATAACATTAACCTATGGTACAACACAGAACGTATTTTCACTAAGCTACTGAATATATAACAGTACCATTTGCTGTTAAGATAAGCAAGTTTGCATCGACCAGCTCAGAGAAGCCACACCCAGCCACTGTGGCTTGCACACTGCATCATTTATTTCCAGAACAGCGTGACAAATGGTTTTGATATGCTATCTTCTATAGGCTAAGTTAGTGATTATTCAGTAATAAAGGTGCACAAGCTTCACTTCTGGAGGGCTTGATAATGTTACCTGCAATCTGGTTTACTCTGACATCTATTTTATCATTTAAGACTTATTTTGTGTGCCTCCTGCTTTAGAATATCTCTGAAGTCTCACCCATGAATCACAAAGCAATTGCGCAGGTCTAGCTGACTTCAGCACAGTGCAAGCAAATTAACTCTAAGACAACTTGAATATACCCTTTTCCAAGGATCCATCAGCCTCCTGGCTGCTCTGCCTTGTGCCTGGCAGCCACTCGTACCCCAGGAAGCCTCCTCAGAGCATTCCCCTGCCCCAGCTGCATCTTGCCATCCCTGAACTCCGTGCAGCTTTACTGGCACATCACAGCCCAGCTCTGAGATGTCAGTGTGGCTGTAGAAGGCCTTTTTTTCCCTCACAGCACTTTATAGCTTATCTGAGAAGCAAGCTCTATTCCCTAATTCATCATTAGTGGCAATACATTTTTCTTTTTCAGTTAGAAGTGCACTACTTATGAAAGCTATTATAAATGTGGAAGTTTGATTATGGAATAATACCTATTTAAAAAAGCTCTTCATGCACCATGTCACTGTTTCTCGCTTGTAGCTTGACTAGAATATGATGTTCTCTTTCATAGCTTCAGAAATAAGCATGATTATTTTATTTATGGTCTTTTTATTATATTTCATTCTTTAATCTACAGAATTTTTAAAAATAATTTTCTGTGTCACTTTTACAAAATTAAGATTCCTAACATCCATTCAAATTAAGTGTCTAACTTGAATTGTTTTGATATGTGGTTGACTGAGAACAGAAGTTTTAATGATGGTTAAAGAACATTTAATTGCTTCAGTAAAGTAATTAAGGTTTTCTGCTATTAATAACATCTACTGTAAGTAGTCATTAATATTAAAGTCTTAAAGAATCCACAAATATCCCACAAAGTACCTGATTTGCGTGCAGAAAATATAAATGAGGCTACATTACTTCAATTACATTTATACATTCTGTTAATAAATTGCACACACTGAATTCTGGTAAAGACAAATTGTAATCTCTTAATGCTAATTAGGTCCTCAGCAAGGCAACTAAACAAAAAAATTTCCATGTACAATATTTGAGTTTAATGTTTACAACAAATGAGAAAATGACTGTAGGATCTTTCTCCATAATCCTAACCTCCCATTTTATTTTACAACACAATTGTAATGACTAACATAAAACAAAGAACTTACATTGCCATCTCTGCTGCTTTACAGCCCAATTACCACTGTTCATTGAAGCACACAAAAATGACAGTTCTGCTACTCACTATTCATAGAATTTAATAATAAAAATATGTTACTCTTAGGACCATTACTTTACTCCCAGAAATACAAAGGAAATTTTACATAAAGAGTGCTGTAGTCCTTTACTACAGCAGCATCAGAAAAGAGGTAACACTGCAAAAGAGAAACTTCCTCACTGTTTCTAAAAATAACACAAAGCCTCAGCCAACATATTGGCTAGAAAGGGTATGTGCAAGAGAGATTCCTCATTGTTAGGCACAACGTTAACTGTATTTCACCACCTCCATCATTATTCCCCAAATAAGAGTGATTTAATACAGTTTTTGCCATCTAACTAAATCTGTCTCCCTCAGGTCACTAATAAAAATTATTTCAACTAACAGGAAAGGTAGAAGTTAGTATCTGTTATTCTCAACATGTCATCAAGTCTTATTTCAAATCACTGTTTAGAGCACAGCAGCAGAATTGCACGCAGTCACAGATGCTCTGGCTTACATTAAAATGACAGGAGTGAAAGAGCTTGTGTGGAGAGGAAAGGAGGAAGTCAGGTATACAGGTAAAGACAACCGATAAGAGCAAAGAGAACATGATTCTCATCAAAACATTACTGAAACAACTTAATACTTCAGTTAGGCTAAGAATGCTAGAAATATCTCTAACATACTGTGATGGTGTAATATTGGTCCAAATTGTGCTTAGGAGCATTAGAAGTCCTCGATGTATCTTTGAAAATACGGGAATAGATAGGACCAGATGCGATCCAATATGTATATGTAATATGTATAAGTGACTTTCTACACCTACACACAGTACCAATGGTGGTGATGTAAAGAGCTGTCTGCCTAGATCATAACCAAAGACTGAGGTGTGTGTAGGTGTAGGTTAAATATCCAATTACTCAAAGCCCATCTGTACCGATAAATCCTAAAATGAAATTCTGGATTACTGACTGAGTTCTTAGGAAGCTAATAATAATCTTTGACCATCTTGTTTATCCTATTCCAGATAAATTTATTATGTTAACGCTCTTTGTTAGTGATGGAAGTTAAGCCGAAGACAAACATGGCTAGTACATTTACATGTGTCATGCCTAAAAACAGTTCAGTTCCAGAACTGCATTAGAAGTTTCTGAGCTCTGTAGACGTGCCACATAGCATTATATCAGTATAAAGAATAGAATAAATTTAGGTGTTGTTTTGGTTTTGGTTTGTTGGGTTTTTTTAAAATGAAAGAGCATTAAGCATCACTGATGTTTATGTAAAAAGACTAAATTAATCAAGTGTCTGATACAGTAAAAGAAAACAAGTAGGAGCGATTAAAGGGCCTTCTTGTTCTTCCAGGGTTTTAATGTCTTTTTCACTGTTGCACAAGTCGTCACTCAAGAGAGATAAAACACTATAGTCATTTGATATGCAACTTTTAATCAACTTTGTTTTGGTCATCTTATCTTTTTAAATCAATATTGCTGTTTCACTTCTAATATAGTAGTTTGAAAATATTGCCAGCCTGCAGTGAATAGATTTAAAATGTAAACAGTGATTTGTGGAGAGTTTTGGGTGGCTACTGTATGTTTTTGACAAAGAGTTTCCTTTTAAAGAATGACTAAAAACTTAAAAAGTAACTCCTGCAGAGTTAAGAATAAAAATATTAATAATAAGAAAATTTTTTCTACTGAAGGAAAAAATGTCTTTAAATATTTCCTGACCTTCAGACTTACAGAAGCTACTTGGCTACAAATTCTTTTTGTTTATTTTGAAGCTCGTTTTTAAAAAGTTATTCCTAGCTTCATGTTCTGAAATTCTGCCTTCTACAGTTTAGCATCTAGCTTCTAGTGCCTTTGATCCTAGGAGGTATAATACAAGTAAAATCAATAACCTAGACCTCATGCATTCAATTACTCATATATTCTCTACCAGTTCTTAACATGATTATTTTGATTCTCTGCGAAAAGTCATTCTGTCATGTTGTCTACCGAGTTGGGTCAAATCTAGCAAGATAATATCTGTCTCTGGTGATGACAGAAAAGGGATAACATAGAAATTAAAATATATTATTTTTTTCCAGCTTATCATGATTTAATTTTCAGAATTCAGCTTTATTCTTGTCCATAGTGAAGAGCAGTAAAATAATCAAAGTGCATGCACTTGTGTGTTCCAATGCCGCTTTTTTGTATAAGATTCCTTTTTCCACTCCTGAAGGTATATTTGCATATTGCCTTCAGGAAGGCTTACCTGAATTACAAGTGTTGCTGTATGCTTCCTGCCGTACATCCTTGGCTTGAATCCCACTGTTATATGGGTTCCCACAGTGCCTGCTGGAAGAAGTTCTCCAGCTTGTGGCAGTACAAGGAAGTCAGGATTGCTGCCCTCCAGGAAGTACGCAGTGAATGGCTCTGGGTCCCTACAGAAAAGCACAGGAGGCTGTTGTGCCTTTTAACATATCTTAATACAATTTATCTACAATCTAACACTTAGGCCACCATGTGGCATGACTCAGGAAACTTGGCAGCCTATGGAATGCATATAGAATATTAATAGCGTTCTTACAGAATAAATATTCTGTAGTAATTATTTACATTTATTTATTAATATTTATAATCTTTATACACAGGGACCTACATACTGGTCTTCCATCTCAAACATACTTACATGCTATTATAAATATAATAACTACAGAGTAATGATAGCATTTTTCACTAGAAAGAAAATAATCATCTGACCTGTAAAGATACAATAATAGTAACAGAAATTCCATGTCAGAGTGAAAATCCACTTTTCCTATTATAAGCCCCTCACTTTTCCAGTCTCTAATCAAATAAAACTGACAAGTCACCTATTTTATTAAGTTTTATGATTAGAACTGAATTTCCAATCTGGTGGAGTAATACTAGATTGGGAGGAAGTTCTGAAAGCCTTTAAATGAACATATGGAAAATAATAGTTTTCTGTCACTGTTTGCCACATTTTTTATATCCCAGAAACAAAACACTTTAAGATATTGCAATAATAATAATTAGGTTCCCCTATCGATATTATTGTATATCTCTTATCTCTAATAATTTCTGTCACAGGTATTGAAGATCTTATCTAATTGCTAGTTTCACAAAAGTAGTGTTGCACCCAAATAAAATGTCTTATTCCTGGTAAAGACATCGGCTGAGGACTACAAAACAATTTTAGGTTAATCTCAAACTGAAGCCTGCCTATCACAGGTCCCCAGTGACTTCTTGCCATAAACTTTCTTAGCATGAAACAAATATACATTTTTATATTTTCCAGTCAGCCATTCTCCTTTTAGTCTTTATGTGTTGCTGAGGACAACTGTATCACTATCTGGACAGAAAGAGATCAAAAGAAATTGAAACTAGAAATATAACGGCATGGTCAAAAAATAACCCACAACACCCTGCCACAGTACAGCAGCACAAGTATCATGCATGCTTAGAGGGAACACATTTTTACTTGTTAAAACTAGAAGAATGAAAAACTAACAGCATGTCAAAGAAAAGCCATTTGAAATTGTTTATTCATGGATTGTCACACCAGAAATAATACTGCTTTTCAAAGAAAATACTCACAAAGAAGTGAAATTTAATATTTTATGACAATTCGTATCTCTATGGAAATGTCCCACATTTCCCAAGGCAAGTGCTATTCAGTGGGTGATATGCTGGGTCTATGTCATCTTGTTTAAAAATAACTCCTTTGGAATATATTCTCATTAAAGGTTTTCTTAAATTCCAAATACATTCACAAAGAAAAAAGGTCACATTGTAAGTCTGTAGAAACAAATACTCTAAGTGCACAAAATAGAAACCAAAAAGCTTTGCCTCTTCAAGAAAATTAACTGGCATTCAGCAGTGCCATCAGTTTTGGGTGCATTAGCAGACTTATCCTAGCTTTTCCTTTAGGTGACAGCAAGGTGGGCAAAACTACTGAATATCTGAAACCACACTTAGGTCTTGTGACACCAAATTTTTATGCTGACAATCTCTTTTCATGAGGCCTACAGTTGTGCTGCTGAGTTTATACCCCTGGGGCATAAGCACTAATTCTGCTATGGCCTGAGCTCCTGTCTATGTGCCATCTAAGCCTTGAATTTTCACATCTGTATTTCCCACAAGGATTGCGCAGCTGTTAATGCCCAGAGCATACCTACTACACACAAAGGGCAGGCACAGGATGAAAAAGAAATGATGCCTCTTAGACTGAGTAGCAGAGTAGAGCACTCATCAAAAACATCTGAGATTAATACTCAAACCCTGATTCTAGAGCGACCTGAACGCAGGCCTTCATTTCCAACATCACTGCTCTATAGACTAGATTTAGGAATATTTTAAGACAACATTTTCTTTATTTCCCATGTTCAGCCTGTTTTCTGGTAAGCAGTTAGGAATGACGACTCCTAATAAGCACTTTGTGTCTCAATAAGACATATGAGAGCGTGACTTAGACTACAGATGCAATGATGAAATACTAAGGGAAATGGGACAGGCAGCATGCGCAGGAGACACAAGAAAATATGGGCTTTCTTCCTGCAGAAATCACATCTTAGCAGGCTGTGATGCAACAGTAGCTTTCAGAAACTCTACATGATTCCTCAAAACAGTTAGTCAGAAAACACACAGCAGAAAAAGCTATAGTTTTAGTCCTGAAAAGGGGACCAGACAGTTTAAAATTAAACTGTCAGAAAACTGATCTATAATTGTGCACACAAGATATGTGCCAAGTCAGAGAAAAAAACTTATTGCATCAACCTTGTCAGATTTTAATTGTCACAAAGAAAAATGAAGAAAAAGTAATAAAAAATCTTTAAAGAAAGCCTGCATGCTTCTTGACAGATTTGGCACAAGGTACTAGAGGCAACTATAATTTTTTTCCATGTTGCATAAAGTATACACATACACACACAAACACATATAGTCACACCTAAAACCTCTCCCTTCCCTTCCCTTCCCTTCCCTTCCCTTCCCTTCCCTTCCCTTCCCTTCCTCCCTTCACTTCCCTTCCCAAATTTACTTCCCTTCCTTCCCCTCCCCAAAGCCTGACACTTAAAAATAAGAAAAAGTCAATTACTGGATGCAAAATGTTTCTCAAAGTTGGAGTTCTGTCCAAACAAGGAAAACAGAAATTCTGCCAAATTAAAAGTACATCCATAATATGATAGACCAGCAGGGATTCTGATGAAGATATGGCTAACAGTATAAGAACTAGCAATTAAAAGTTACTCACACACAATCAGAAACAGGAACCTTTCACAGTGCCTGTTAAATCATTAACTTTTGTTTTAAAAATATATCTAAAGATGGCCTCTCAAGAAAAAAACAAGCAGTATTTTCACTGATGTTCACACCAGGGAGATGATCTGGCATCCTGGCTAGCTTGCTAGCATGAGTAAATCGCTTGTCATTCTCATTTTCTACAGCACAGAGAAAGCTGTAGATAAAATTCCCAGAATCATACCTGAATCTCAGACATTATTGTTTTCAATGTCTGTATATTTAGTGTATAATTAAAATTTATAAATTATGTGGTTTAAAATTATTATCAATTAATTCCTCGGTTTTGATTACTGCTTCAGGTAAAACAGCACTGAAGTCAATGTTTGGCATCAGTCTTTGTGGCATCTCAGCCCCAAAGACTTGTGCCTCAGCGGTGAGGCAGTCTAGATTTTTCAGGAAAGCTTTTGTTTTATTGAAGGATGGCATAGACTAACACACCTGATGAAACTGAATGACATCTAGAGTTTTGAAAACATATATGAATGAAGCACAAATGAATTAGTAAATACAAGGGCAGAGGCCATATAAATCACAGAAAGCAAATGTGTCTTCCCATCTACGTATTCCATAACTCCTGTCATAATGTTTGATATTGCGATCAGACAATATGAATTCTGCTCTAACTCAAATAATGAACAAGAGTAAATATTAATTTGAATTTAAATAATAATTGGACAATGAAATCACATCAACCAGGAAGAGTGGAATTTGAGCTAGTATTTAATAGACTTATTTATAATTTAATATTGTTCTTAAATAGCAGTCCATGCTTGTCAGTGTTCTTGTGTTAGATAATTTTCAAATTAGTAAACTAAAAAAGAATAGTACCTTATGTCTTCAGTTAAAGAAAACCTGAAAATTTATATTCCCATAGAGATCTCACTGCAAAACTTATAAAATACTCAGCAAATCTTAAAATATAAGGCTTTATTAAATTAAGGCTCAAAACAGCTTTAATGTTTATTCTTCTCTTCCTCAAACTAGTGAAGCAGTAAATTATTCCTGCAGAAATTTATTCCTTTACAAAACTCAGCATTTTGCAAACTATAGATAAAAAACAATGCATAGTGCTTTTGATCAAATGTGGTCTTTTTCAATACAAGAAGTATAACAAAATGTCTTAATCTGTAAAGTATGTACCTGCTTAAGCAAATAAGGGATACAGTTTGAAAATGTTGCAATGTGGTTCCAAAAATAGTTAATCATAACTGTCCTGGTTTCACTAGGATAGAGTTAATTTTCTTCATAGTAGCTAGAATAGTGCAGTCTTTTGGCTTCAGTACGGGTTTTGCTAAAAGAATAATATTGATAATATACTGATGTTTTTAGTTGTTGCTGGAAGTCAAAGGACTTCATGCTTTGCTAGTCTGCAGGTGGAAAGGACTGGGAGGGCGGGTAAGTGTAGCAATTAGCAAAACTCAAATTTGCATTTAGGTATTCCAATGAAATATTCCATATCATAAAATGTCATGCTCAGTATATGTATGTTGGCCAGAAATCTGGGGATTATCACAAGTATCACTCAGGCTCGCTCTTCTGGGATTGGGGTTTCGGTTTCAGGACTGTCTCTGCTCTGGGATTGCTGGCTGGGTACAGGCTGGGCATCAGTCAGCAGGTGGTGAGCAATTGCACTGTGCATCACTCATTTGAATATTCCATTATTACTGTTATCATCATTATTACTATTTTAATTCAAATTCTATTTCAATTATTAAATTGTTTTTATCTCAACACATGAGTTTTCACACTTTCACCCTTCTGATTCTCTCCCCCATCCCACTGGGGGAGAGTGAGCGAGCTTGGCTGCTGGTCAGGCTAAACCCACCATAATAACTAAACTTACTTCTTGTCATTTGCATTTAACATCTGTTGGATGACACAAGAAATTTCAGTTATTATGTAGTGAAGTTCTTTAAACTTATTAACTGTATGCAGTTGTCAAATTCTATAAGATTATTAGTGACTGTTTGCATGATTTCAAGAATTTATTTTCAACAAAAAAAAGTGACAATGAAAAAAAAAAATAGGATATCCTAATTATTTATCAAAATTGGTTATGCTTTGTACCAAAACCATCTCTGCTTTAGTTGACCACTCTAAATCCTGAACTGTGGACATCGGAAAATATTTAACTTCAATGATCACTCTATAGCTTTGGGAAGACTGCTTCAGAAAATATGAAGAAACACTGTATGAGAAATGACTGTCAGGGAATGCTTTACCAAATACAACACTACTTTTGTTGTCTACATGTTGTTAAACCAAAGCCGGAGCTACGGGTTTTGTCCTCACAAAATGTTAAGATTTCTGTTCCATTCCAGTTCTACCCAGGGGTACTATATTTGCAGATTGGTAAACTGACTTTTACTGCTAAAAGGGTTCCAGGTGACATGGCTAGATACAGCTCCTGGCTAAATGTGTGACATGTCAGGTATTGTATTATTAGGAAGGATGAGCATAACTTTTTGGAAGCTCTGCGGCATGTGTACCATCATCGATATTTTCCACTAGTCTCCATTCAGACTCCAAAAAACTGAGCTCAGTCAATATTTGTTCTTTGCAGCTGCCACTATGTGGGAGATGCTAAAATAAAGTATTCTAATTACATCTTTAGATTAATGGGATAATTTTGCAGAACTGGTAACAGAGAGATTGGCATAGGAATCCAGGTCTGTAATATGCAAAGCGACATGTTAGAGAGGGTGCGTGTGCTGAGAACAATGAATGCATTTTCTTGCAGCATGGATCACTCTGGCTCATCGTAATTCCAATGAAATACAACAGCAATTACAGTAAAATAGAAATATTTCTCTAAGTTGTAATTGTAAACATTTTTTTTTTGTTTCCCCCTTCACAATTAGGGAGGGTACAGAAAAAAAAATGTATTGCTTGCTATTCTTCAGACAGTGTTAAAATTAATTTTGTGATCAAGGAATGTTTTTAATTGAATATTTATTCTATGCACTAGGAAATGTGCATAGAAGATATAAGGAAAATATCCACAGTGGTATTCAATACGAAATGTAAGTTAAGATAATTAAGTCTGCACATGCAGCCATTTTAAAGCCTAATTTCAACTTTCTTCTCATCTCCCCAGTCCACCTGGTTTTGTTTTCTCTTTATTCTGTTTCTGTTTCCATAATCAGGTAGAGCCTTGGATTTTGCAGATACCACTCTGTGGGGACCATATTGAAACCATATTGTTTGCTTTTGTGATAGCAGGCTCTAAGTATGTTTTTCTGAAGTATATGTTGAGTTCATCTGAGAAGTTTCCACAACGTAACAAATAACCTGTTTGTGATAAACACAGGATTGGAATGAGAGGTTGAGATGGAAGGATGGATAAAATTTTACTGTATACGGGAAGCAGTACATGATTAAAACAATCACTACCAGGTACATGGAAAGCTAGAATTATGTTGGTGAAAGGAGGCTCTGTGTATGAGAAATAAGCAGATAGAACAAACAAGAGAGAATTATCCACCATCTTGACTAAACATTCGAAAGTCAGGTAGTTTACAAAAAATTTTCAAGTGAACATAGTGTTCATATGTCTCCATCCACATGTTTCATGTTGGCTACTGAAGTATTTGTGCAGGAGAACAAATAAGGTAACATTCTGCTATAGCTGAATATCCATATTTTAATGCAAAGAAATAAACTGAACCACCAATATACCTCTGTACTGGAATATATAGTAGTAAATATTATTAAAAAAACCCAGTTCTGTATTAATACAATTATTCTGATCCCAAAATTTAATTGATTAAAAATACATTAAGAAGTTGTTTTCAGCAAAACGAATACAGAAAGGACTAGTTTTCTTAAGCAAAGCATCACTTCTAGAATTTTTAGGCTCTGTTTCAACTACAGGCATCAGCATAAAATAAGAGACCAAGAATTTGAGCTGGATATCGAACAAGTTTCTAGAATTTTTATTTCCAGGAATAAGATTTTACCTATACTTTTTGGTTAATATTACTGTAATTCTGTAAACCATTGGCATTCAATAATCCATTTGGTATTAAAACAAACAGTAATATTAACACAAACATTAAAGTCTTGTACCAAAGCCAATTACTTCAGTGAAAATGTTGCCAAATATTTCAGCTGGTGTTGAATTAAACCAACATTTATGACAAAACCTGAAGGTCATCTATGAATCTTAAAAAATGGTAGATTTTTCCTATTTAACAAGTGAAATCTGCTTATTTGACTCTAACCAATCTTAATGCCATTACAAGAAACCATTCAACAATATGTCCCTTTTGAATTTGCGAAGCTGCAAGTAAAATATCAGACTACTCATATATCACAACTGTCCTGGGTACAGATGGGTTTTAAAAATATATGTGAGCTTTCTTCATACAAGAAAACTGCTTGGCTGCATTCTCAGTGTCTTTAATTATTTATTGAAGCAGATATTGGGCTGTTTCTCATTGGGGGCATGTGTGTATGTGTGAGTTTTAAAAGCACCAAAAGAGAGGATGCATTACATATTTGCATGGACTCTCAGAGCTTTCATTATTGCAGATCATTGTCAGTAGGGTAGCTGCTACCTCCCATTTGTAATTGTTCATCATTCCTGAAGCAAATATATCAAATGTAGTTATGGGTAAACTGGAAAATTATTAATTCAGTCTGAAATATTTTGTACACATTGAGGATTTTGCTGGGGAGGGGAGAGGTGGAGTGAAAGGGAGAAGACCACATTTGAGTTGCAATAGCTGTAAAGGAAAGCTAAAATGATTGACTTCATAGCTTTGTAGTGGTCACCGAAGGTCTGTGGATCACTGAAGATCCTCATTCAAGCTGGTATATATAAGAAAATCTTAATCTGTCCTTAATAAGATGCTGAGCCTTTTCTGGAGACTGTGGTTATCAAATATTTTTTGTTGCATCACTACACACCCTGCTAGCCCAAAAAGATGTTTACAGGTCTTCTCAGTGATGCTGTGCAACCACTTTGTCCTAAAAGCAGCAGGAGAAAAAGACACAGCTGCAAAGTCCCTTTCTAGCAGGTTACTCAGACACACATCTCGATCTCTCCTCCAGTTACACTCAAATTAGCAGTGGCATGAGGTACTATCCAGCATAAGAAAGAAGGACAGAAAGTATCCATATGCAGGGGGGAAAAAACCCCACCTCTCTTTAAATACCAGAATTGATACCCTATGGGATTATGCTGCTAACTGTTTACTTAAGAAAAACCATAAAAGGCTGATCATTTTTTTCAGGGAAGGTCTATAGAATGACACTTCATATCCCAAGTGAAACTTTTAATCCATATTTTAATATTTCATGGTTTTATTTTTAATCTAAGCAATTTCAGTTATTCAAGTATTGAATTACATCTGTAATATACAGGTTTCTTGTGTAATTGCTTTTAAACTGCAGATTCTGTATGCTAAATGTTGGTTGTCTGACTGTTCTCTTTCTGTAACAAAAACTCCACCACCAAAAGCTCCTAAAGCAAACCAAAGATAAGATAAAGCAATATAAAATTACAGAGCAGTTGTTGGCACTATTTACAGCACAGAGTTTATTCAGCACATGCAAGCATTATATTTTGCATTTGAAATGTATGGGGGGAACCCTTGTAATGTAAAATAAATTTGGAATTTATTTGAGGGAAAAAAGGAATCTGTCTTCCACCACGGGTCCTTCTTTATATAACTACAATCGTTCAGGTTTTATAATACCTTTCTGGAGAACATTAGTTCTTTTTGCTACTATCAAACACCTACCAGGAGATTACAGTATTGCCAGAGCAATTGCTTCACTTTTGATCCTGAAACAGCCAATTCTATTGAAGCTGTTAACTTGAACACTGTGATAGGAGCCTTTTTCAGAGTCCTCAGTAATTATCATCACTGACAGCCATCTAAAAGCTGGAACAACTGCCCATCTTAGATGTACAGCTTTTGAAAATAAGCTCTCAAAAAAATCAGTTGGAACCAAGGACACTTCCTGATGTGGATGCTACAATAGCATGTATCTACAATAAAAGTTAACGATCAATCTGTCACACTTTCTAGATATACAGTAAAAAAGTCGATTTTAAAGAAAAAAGGAAATTTTAAAACTTCCATAAGCTAATTAGATTGTAAATACTATGATTCTTTCAGGTTCACTGTTTGCTACTTTAAAATTTATCAGTACCACATAATTTATTCCTTCACTTTCTGCTGTAGACAAATGACACTATGGGTTTGCTGTAATGTTATGGAACTCTGAGAAAATAATGAAAAGTGTGAAAAAATATATTAACAGAGTTTTCTGCAGGACTTTTAAAAAGGAGAATAACAAAGTACTGAAGAATGACACAATTATTTTATCTAGTGAAAGGGCAGAGTAGAGATGAATTAATAACATGTTTATATAATAAAACAGGAATACTTAAAAAATGGCATATTTAAAAATTTTTTAAAGCACAATGCAAAGGATTGTTTTTAACTTGGTGTAAGTATAAAGTAGTTTAAAAAAAAATCTATTTAATAGTGAGTCTTTAATATCACAACGCACATTCCTTAACATCGTATTACACATTTTAACACAAAAAAGCATTTCAGAGCAAAACTCTAAAGTCATAACTTAAACATTTGGACCTATTGCACAAATTTTCTCTTGAGCTGCTACAGCCTAGATGTAGAATGCTTCTGTTTTCTATAGTACAGCTTCAAAATCACATTTGTTACTTATACAATGCAGCACTTGAAATTAATGACGTTTTACTGAAATAGCTGCAGCCTAGTTATGTTTCTTTTGCACAAATCTATCCTTTCCAATGTGTTTAAGTGTGAGTTCTAGCCTCAGAAAACTGCATAAATATTTTATCATAAGTTCTTTTACCTTGTCTGGCTTGTAAGGTTAAAGCCAACTATAGATTCTTTATTCAGGCCTACTGCTTCGATGTTGATGACATCATCCACTTCTGGCGCTGTAGCAATGAACAGCATTGGAAACTTCCAAACACCTCCTGTAGTGTGCTGTACTATGAGAGTTGCTTCACTCCTTAAAATTTCAGATAAAAACATTCAATACATAGAACAACATTATAAAACATAAACTGATTAAATTAGTGTCCAGATCAAGCCTGGAGTGTGCAGAACTATACTACAGTATAGTATATATGAGTATATAGTATATATATTCATATACTATATGAATATACAGAGAGATTTAAATTTTAGTACATCCTTAATTTCACATGGCAAAGTACATATCAGTTGCACTTAGACTGGAAAATAGACTAAATAGCATTTGTTATTTACAGCAAAGTACAAGAAAGGACATAATATGAAAGCAAAATGATGGGCAGAGCCATGAAATTTGATTCTTCTACTTACTCTCCATTGAGTTACATTTGTTAACTCAATTTGTTTTACTCATTATTCTTTATTTACTTTGGTGTTAGAGGAGAATTTGGTCTAGAACATGTTAGCAGTTCATATTAGAATCAAATAGATCTGACTAAGGTCTATATACTTTAGAAAAATTCCAGACTCTGATATCTTCAGACCATCTAAGAAGACAGTTAGTGCTGTAGATTCTGAAGATAAGGAAATTAATTGCAGTCATTGGGTCCTCTACATGGAACCTGATAGGTCTCAAGTACACAAAAATAAATAAAATAAAATAAAATAAAATAAAATAAAATAAAATAAAATAAAATAAAATAGGACAGAGTAGAAGATTAAAATGTTTCTCAATTAATCTCCCCTCTGACATAATGACACTGCATGGGGTGGATGGTTTGCTCTTTGTTTATTTCAGTTCCCTTCTGCATCCTAAAAACACTCTCTTTGCATGCAACCCATGATATTCAGCAGTGATGGCTCCCTAATCTTCCTTGTAATGCTGACCCTCTGAATTTAGCATGTGGCTACATCTTACTGAAGCATCTTTCCTCCCCATTTACATTTGACTGCTTCAAAAGGAAGGTGCCACTTCCCTCTCTCTCAAAAAGCATCTCTCTTTCACAGTTTATTTTTAAAGAGGTGGGATATACTAGTGTAAATGCTTTTCCGTGAATTTTGAGAAAAAACAATTTCCATTTGAAGCCTTTTAATACTCCAGTGTTTTAAAGTAAACTGATGCACACACAGACTAAAGCAGTAACTCAACAGAACCATCTAGCAGGCATTAAAAATAAACACTGTAATTTTTAACACCAAAGATATACTGAGAAGTAGGAAGTGAGAAAATCTAAGATAATAGATCTCAGTGGTGAAAACAAAGTGGGGAAACAATGCAGGGAGGTGCTTGCATAGCTAAGAGTGACCAGACAGTGTTTTATTGCATGTTCTGTAATGAGGAACAGGAGCTTACCTCATTGGTTTGTTAGGTGCAAACACTATATTAAAGATCAGTGTTACAATTCCATATTCTGTATCCCATTCTTTTTCAATCAGATGCATGCCAACCAAAGCTCCAAGCTGAGATTTCATTTCAGCTGATGGATATTGTAATTCATACAGAAATTCCACTGTTCCAGAGAAACCTAAATGATACCAGAGAATGATCAGTCTGTGTGCACTCTAACCTTACACAGTTGGCTGGCTAGTAGTTACAATTCTTTCATTTATTACTAAAAATTACAAATAAGTAAAACTAGCAATTAGCCAAAACTTGAGCGATTTTATCCTGACTGCAGAGCAGAATCTTCCCATTTCATGGGAAGGCTATATAGTTTCTGGCAAAATGGAAACTGGAGCATGTACTTCAGAAAGAGACCAGTAATAGCAATACTGTTCTGGCTACCACTTCTGCATTACATGAGATATTTTTAGTACATCAATCAAATGAAAATTGCAAGAATGTAATACTATTTTTGAGCAATGCCATTGGGACAATCACAAAAAAAAAAAAAAAGTCCTTAAGGACATCAGTGCCATTGATGGCTGCAAGCCCGAGAAATAGTCTACAGAAAAATAGTGAAGGAGTCACTAGCAGCATATGTTCTTATTCCCCACAGTAGCTATGAAAAGGGCAAGTAGTAATGACATAAGAATAAACAGCTGAGCTTATTGAATCAAATGTCTCCTCCAGCTGTAATAAAGAGAACTGCAATAATCAGTGTACAATACTAATTTGTGCACAGAAGGGAAAGTTTCTATGAGGAAAAGAACCTCAAACTACTGATCTATTTAAAAATTTTACACATTCTATGGATGAAAAGTCTTTTAATGCAACCACTAAATCCTACAGGAGATTTCATTTTACTATGACCACACATCTCAGGGCAGATTTTGGATTTGCACAGCCTCGTACAGTGTTGTGCAGAACTCCTATGTATGCATCCCTGTATATGCTGGCTACAGCCCAAGGCTTGTAGTAGTCAGCCTAGACAAATGCCAAAACATGAAGATTCAGACATAAAAATTAACTTATTATGGGAGAGAAAAGTTGACATCATTTGGAGCATTCCACAGTAAGAAAATTGCAACTGTTGAGCAGATGTTTCTTTCAGCACTTATGCCACATGATGTACTCAGCAAAAGCGTATTTTATAGTTCAGATGCTAAGAAGAAAGTGTTACGAATTGCATGATGCTTTCCATATCCAAAGACATTTGAGTTTGTTTGACATATGTATATAGTACTTTTTAGTCAGAAGCAATTAAATATTTGTACTTTTTTCTGCTCCAGGCTGTTTTGTAACCTGTTCTATGCCCATATTAAGCATTTAGTTAAAATATTATTAATATTTACAGCATCTAGGGAAAAATTATGCATTTGAAAACTTTGTTGTGCTGGTCCCTCAGCTGGTTTTGATCTAGACTGCTGATCTAGTTTAGGACTGTTCAAAAAAGAAAAATATAATTAGATTTTCATCACAGCTGCCCTGAAGACTAATACAGTATCTTACTAAGGAAGCCTCTGTGAATATGTTAACATTTGATTCTAGACAATTCCATAATACGCATGCTGCCTAAACAAACTGGCAGAAGTTACAGGCAAAAAAAAGTTGTGAATCCTTCTTTAATAGAAATTTGCCCAAGGTTTCTTGAGTTCTCTTGACTCTTAGAATTTCCAATTTCAAATAAAATGGTGAAATAAATAAAACATTGGGAAAGAATTAACATTTTCTTTAAAGCAATGCCAAATACAATCTAGCATATGACTCAAATATGCCTTGACCCTTTAGCCCAGCTCTCTGTATGTTTTTGCTCACTAGTTTTCTTTTTAAAAATCACAATTTTAATATAGGTAAAATTATTATTTTATTTAAAGCAAACTGTAAAATACACATGCAGATATAAAGTATACCCCAATTAATCCACCTCTGTTCTGTAAACAGAGAGTAGCAGGGAGAGTTTTAACCACATCTGACAACAGATGTTTATCAATCCAAACACTGGGAAGATATAAGCATGCTATTTATATACAGCTTGTTACATCTAGGGAATAGAAATTCCAATTATAAAAAATATGACTTCCTCATATTTCCTGAAGAATATTATGTGTTATTTAAGTAAGAAAAGGAGTAAGAATATGTTTTTGAGAAATTATTCAAAGACAATTTTTCTTAAAGCAGTAAATATTTCTTGTTTTGAAAGGAAATATCTTTTAAGTGTTTAGTCTCAGTCTTTTAAGTGTTTTCCTTTGTGTAAATAAAGACTTCCAAAAGGTAATATGTATTTAGGCGATATTTGTGTATGCAGAATTACTGAAGTAGCTATATTTAAAAACCAATAAGGTTTTTGAGCTATATAGTTTTATGACTTGTCTGTCATTTATTTTCAAGTGCTAGTAAGGTTACTTCTTAAAAAGAATTCAAGCATTGAGGATTTGTTTGGGTTTTTTTTAAATAGCCTCTAAGAAGATGAAATGAAATAGATCACTTTTTTTTAATTGATTTTCTGACTCATAAGAATGAAAGTTTGGAAACTCCAAGGATTTTACACTCTGAGCATATAAACTGGGCAAATAGGAATTTTTGTCATTGTTAATATTTACTGTAAAAGTAATTAATAGATGTCATACACCCAAAAATTAAGAGACAAGTCTAACAGGTTCACAAAATGACAACCCCAGGAATTTAAATTACTTTTTAGTGGAAAAGAACCTGTATTCAAACTTTAAAGTAGTTAATTACAAAGATACTGATTGACCTAATGTTTATAGAAGGTACTGTGGAAGGCCCACTGAATATATCTGACCCGGAACAGAGTTTCACAGTGTCATTAGAGAAGCCTTTGTAGCTCCCTTCTATTTTTGAAAAGCAAATAAGTGTCTGACTTCACTGAAGACCAGCTCATTATACAATGTGTTTTCTGATGATAAAAGTCTAATGGACACTGGCCTGTGGGGCTGCAGTCTCTCGTGGATACCTAAAGGAGATGGAGCTACCTGAGCTCTCTGCAAACAGTGCTTAACCTGCAGCGGACTTGGTGACATAAAAATGGCAAGGGGGAGGAACTTTCCAAGGGACCCTTTTTACTTTCACATTTTCTGCCATTTCCAATGAGACAGGCAGAAATTAATGCTTTTCCTTGTGATAGATGCAATAAAACAGAGATGCAAGTGAATTAATTCAATTGGCCTTCCACCCCTCCCATCCAGCAGGCTACAACCTTACTTGCAGTTATTTAATAAGGGAGGTCAGCACAATCACAGAATACAAACACAGAATGAAAGCCCAGCCATTCATAAACTTGCAGCTTCATGTTTTTCAAAAGCTAGATAAATTTTTTTATTTGGTACTGAATGTAAACATATTGAACTGTCTCTGATTTTTTCCCACTAGTTCTGCTAATTTTTCAAGGCTGAGAATGCACTGTGACCCTGACACCTAACAAAGATTTATTCCCCTCTTGATCTAATTGTCTCTAAACCATGAAACTACAGTACCACACCTTAACTACTGACTTCTACAACACAGTTGGCATCTAATGTTGACCTTCTAAACCTTGTGAAATATTTTTCTTCATATCCCCATTCAGCTCTCATCTGACACATGTCTTTTTCCACTGTCTTCAAGGAGTCTTCACACACACTGCTGCAATTCAGTAGGCAGTGGGGAATGAACATTAAGTATGCAAAATCAGCAGCAGACAGAATACATTACTGTACAGTAGATTAAATTGTTTTAAAACAGTTTTGAAGTAAATATTCAAGTGATTAGCAAAAGTGAATTCTAAAAGTAATAGAGGAAAAAAATAAAAGGAAGCCTGGCAGTCAAGAACATCCTAACATTTAAGTAGACAGTATCATCTGGGCAGTAAGAAATTAATCTCATCTGAGAAGTAAATATCTATTTCTCACTGTAAAATGTCGTAACTCCAAAATAATAGTAGCAGAAAAATTGTGTAAAAACCCCAAAAGACCTGGTTGTAGTTGAATATGCCTTTCACTAAATTTCTTTATATAGGTACAAAAGGGCTGTATGTAGAGCATAAATATCAGCAAAGATAACATCACATATTTCATAAAATGTCAGACACTAAATTATCTTAAATACAAAGAAATAAATGGAAAATAAAGTGGTTTCCTTCTGCTGATAATATACTCATTGATCCTCAATGCAATTCAAGGAAATCCTCAGTGAAGTTCTGTATATAAATCTTTATATCTCTTCATTGCAAATTTCTCTTTCCATATTCAATTAAAGCTTTTCATCCATAACTTCTCTGCAAAATTCCACTCTTAGCCTCTTCTTTTTTTCGCCCTGCATCCCACTGCCTATTCCCCTAGCAACCAACTTCATAATTTCTTTTCTAAATTTTCTCTTACATTTGATTTTTGTTTGTTATTTTTTTCTCTTTCAAAACACTTCTTTGAAATAGATTTCTACTGCTAAAACAGATTTCTACTGTAAAGAAAGGAGTAGAAAGCACTTTCCCCCTTTTTTTTTTTTATATAATGTTTTTCTTCAAAACCCTGCATCATTTAGTGAGTAAAATGGAAGTTTGTGAATCCATGTTTGTAAGATACACAGTGTGCATCTAGCCCTGCTGTTCCACATACATTTCTGCATTTTCCCTGCAGCTAGTTTCCATATACTTTCTCTCTCTCTGAATCCTTTTTAGACTAATTCCCTTTTTATTATGTCTACCCATACTCCGCTCAACATTCTTTCTTTATTTTGATATTAATAGGCATAGTAAATTGAAACAAAAACCTCAGGAAAAACAAAAGGATTCTCATTGGCCCAAAGGATCTCACACATTGTCCTCCTTTGATCTGGCATTCTACTTAGATTTGTACACTAATCTGCAAATTAATGTTTTAAAGGAACTTATTAAATGTATTTTTTTCAAAAATACTGTATACCTTTTTCAATATTCTCCTTTTTATTTAGCATTGTCTTCATTTATCTATCAATTCTAGCATATAAAGATCGTATCTGTACCTGGATGCAAGCAACATCAAAGGATGTTGCTTGGTTTTTTGACATGTTCTTCATAAGCATGTTATGATGTAGTCTTAATTCACACAGACATTATTTTTTCCATGGCATCCTGACTTATTTGCCCTACTTTGAATTTTGCCCCCGAAATCAGTAACAACTCAAGATGTCTTTTAACCTAACTGTTCAATTTGTATTGGCCCATAGAAATGTTAAATTGAAAACAATACTATTCATTTTTTCACATGTCTTTCCACTGCTCTCACCAGGATGATGTCTATGAACTTCAATGTTTAAAGTAGTTACATTAATGACTAAAAGAAATTATGCTTGTCATTTGGAAGACCGCCTTCCAATGCAAGCCAATTTCTACAGATTCCTTTGGAGGGGCAGGTTATTCTCAGATAGGCCACCAGATAACCTGCAGATCATGAAGCAATAGCAAGGTTCTTGTTTCCCTATGTCAGCATTATGGTGGCTCTTTCTTCCCTCCCAGTCACCCTCTTACCCTCAGAGGTATCCTAGTGTTTAGCTTTCTTTTGTATTCTTTGGTGGATTACTGAAAATACATAACTGACAGGGCATGTTTTTTGTTTGTGGTTTTTTTTTGACAATGCATCAATGACTGTAATTATCAATTTCCCACAGATGGTTAAAAGGATACCAGTGATTTTGTTCTAATTAATTCCTTTATTACACTCTTACATTCAATTAATTTTCTATCTTTTTTATTACGTTGTACACACTTATTCACTTTCTCTCTCTTTTCAAAATTAGTTTAAACCACTTGCTTTAGAAATCCTTCTTACTCCCTGTCTTCCAATGCTGTCAACATGTACTGTGTCAAGTACATTTCTCTGAGACAGAAACACCCTTTTCCATATTATGGAATATAACATTTCATAGAATCATAAAATCATAGAATGGTTTGAGTTGGAAGGGACCTTAAAGATCATCTAGTTCCAACCCCATTGCCATCAGCAGGGACACCTTCCACTAGACCAGGCTGCTCAAAGCCTCATTCAGCCTGGCCTTAAACACTTCCAGGGAGGGGGCATCCACAATTTCCTTGGGCAACGTGTTCCAGTGTCTGACCACCCTCACAGTAAAGAATTTCTTCCTAATATCTAATCTAAACCTACCATCTCTCAGTTTAAAGCCATTACCCCCTGTCCTATCACTACCTGCCTTTGTAAAAAGTCCCTCCCCAGCTTTCTTGTAGGCCCCATTCATGGAACTGTATCACTTGGCAGCTAAAATATCATTTTACTGATGTATCAATATGACCTTCCAAACGAGAAGAACAAATAGATTTAGCTTATCACTAGCTATTTCAGTTCCTTCACAGTTTCTCACTGGGGGTACATGCAAAATACAAATATAATTTGTCCTACTGAATAAGAATAATTATGCATTTAGAAATTCAAGCTCCTTCGTAGTTACTTTTAAAATTCCTTGTCTTCAGGAATACAATCTTAAAATATTGTGGATCTAATAATCCCTTTGTAAATCAGCTGTTGGTCTACACAATGTATGGTGGCTTTCCTGAACTAATAGTGCTACAATAAAGAAGTTTAAAATACCTGTTCCAAGAGAAACTTTAACTTTTAACTACTTTTAACTTCTGTCTTGTAATTTTGGTGTAAAATTAGAGCCATTTTGCGTTTATAAAAATAGAATTTTATGATCAGCCTTGATCAGTCTGAAACAATTTTGAGTGAGAAGGAACACCTTGGCTGATTGAAGCTAATCTGAATGTATTAAACTGCATTGAGATGCAGTTCTTACTCAGCAAAGACAGTTTCAGTTTTTCCACAAATCATAAAACACTGCTGTTTAAGATATTCATATATCCAGTACCATTTATTTGCCCTTTGAAATTCTGTAGAGTTGACACAAACCAATCCAAGACTTCTTAATCTGAAAACTCTGACACTCACAATGCTAGAAATAACAGAGCACATACATAGCAAAGAGTTGCTTGTTGATTTAAAAGGCACTTTTATATCTATCAAGTCTGCCAGCTACAGAATGTAGTACTTCCAGAAGCTGAATCACAGAATCACAGACTGTTAGGAATTGGAAGTAACCTCGAAAGATCATCTAGTCCAATCCCCCTGCTGGAGCAGGAACACCTAGATGAGATTACACCGGAAGGCCTCCAGGCAGGTTTTGAATGTCTCCAGAGAAGGAGACTCCACAACCTCCCCGGGCAGCCTGTCCCAGTGCTCTGTCACCTTCACCATAAAGAAGTTTCTTCTGAAGTTTAAATGGAACCTCCTGTGTTCCAGCTTACACCCATACATCCTGTGTTCCAGCTTGCACCCATAGACCTTACAATCTGATCTGTTGAGCTACTACTCATTTGCAATTACAACGCAAGTTTGTTTTAGAAGATTAATAACAGCATGTTTTAAAATGTTTTAACTTAATTAGCAGGCATTTCAGACAGACACATTATTTAATAACAATGAAATATCTTCTCTTAACATAAACAATTCAGCTGGTTACCTGCTGACCACAATGAAAATATCTTTTTCGTGTGGGATGTCAGTAGGAGAGATGTGGCATAGGAATGTGTGTATTGTAAGATTCTGGGTGTTGTTTTTTGAGGACATGGGAGAAGGACATATGCTAGCTGTTGCGATTTGCAATATATCCGTTGTTTCATGGTCATCATATGAAACAGGGACCTAGGGACCAGGAATTGTTTCTGTTCTGTTTTAATAGCTGCATTTGTGAGAAGTTTGGATGACAAAGACATCAACATAGGTTATGCTATTTCCCAGTATCTTAATCCAAATCACTAGGCAAATAAGCATGTGTGACTATTGACTAAAGAACTTGAGCCTGAAGATTTTTCCATTAAAAAAATAGATTTTTGTGCTTGGAAAACATGGTCTCACATACTCAAAGCTCCCATTCAGTAGCTCTGCAAATTAAAAAAGCATGATATGCAACAAACATAAACACAGGTAAAAGAGGTAACATAAACTTGCAACCTCAGATGGAATGACTCTTTGTATTTCCTTCTAACTTTAAGGGGGAAAAAAGAAAAATTTCCTAGCAAGTATTCCTCACCTGTTCATACTAAAGTATTCTTCTTACAAATGAGACAGAAAGAATCCATGTGTTATGTCATACTAAAATAAATTGTTTATAAGTTTCCTGATATAATTTCAATTCTAATATCTGAGCTATGATATAACTTTAGATTTGATGATCACACATTAATTTTTAACTGAAAATTAACAAAAATGTAAATTTTTGCACAGGGAACTCTTTACTGATGCAGACAAATTTTCTGGTACTGTTTCTAGCATCTGTAAGCATGTCAGATACACTTAGTTTTACATTATACTGTGGTTCATTACAAAAGGATACATTCCTTATCTTTTGACTTTTTAATATGCAAAACAGACTTAGCCACAGAGACTAGAACACAAGGCCTAATCACTAGGGTCATATTCATTTGCTTCCTTTTTCTTATCCAATGAATTGCATTCAGTTATACATAAGATGGAACATCTATAACAAAGGTGAGTGTAAATTCCTCTGCTATAAAACAGCTGCAATCTCATGGGAGGTATCCACTTGTGTTATTTTTTGGATATAAATCAAGTTTCAGTACTAATACAGAGTCTGTGTAGCAAATTTCTGAGGTTTAAGTCTGTCTTCCTCAGCTGGCTTGAAGATCAACAGTTCAACTCAATGTTCTGTGATGATTCATGTAACTTCCAGTTACTTGTCGCATATTTTTAATTTCTATCTCTATCTTCAAAGCTTCAGATCAATTTATTCTTAACCTGTCAAAACTACAGGCCAGATGTACTTATTACAAAAACATAAAATTGTGTATTATTTCTCCATAACAATTGGGGAAGTTTTGTTTTTTTCCTTTTTGTTTCATGTTCATATTCAAAAGATGCAATGTGGGAAAGAAGAAGGAGATCTAGCGCAGATAACAATTTTCTCTGACAACAATACTTGTTCAGAGATAGAAGAAAACAAGGACAAATAATTTAAGCACAAAAATGATAATAGGATGTAATAACCTAGAAACAGAAAAGCATTGGGATAGACTTCTTGTATGTGTGCACGTGTTTGTTACTACATTAACTGTCAGATACATTGTCTGAGGCAAAGTTAGGTGCATAAACCCTCTGCTTGCTTTTTATGATAAAAAAACCATGCAAACAGAGCTGAGACAGACAGGGAGAGCACTGGTCCACTGCTCTGGAAAACCTACAAAGTTTGCATCTTAAGGGCTTTGATTAGCCATGCTTTGTTGGTGACCCATAATTAATAAGAAATTAATGCAAAAAAGCTAGTGCAAGTTAATGCATATGGTTCATCACGAGGTGCTACAATGTTGCAGAGGCACAACTAAGATCCTGGAGAGCTGTGCTGACTATGGCTTTGACTTACAGAAGCTTTCCCAACATATCAACCAACCAAAGAAATTACAGGAAATTCTGTGAATGAGAAATAGGCACTTTGGCAATCACAATCATAAAACAATTAAAGTAATTCATAGACTCTTGCAGCAAATTATATTACCTAGGTTTCCTTTAGCCACTAACTCAAAAGATGTTTTTAAGAGAGAACTATTTGTATGTCCTTGTTTCAGAGATATGTTATATTAAGCTAGCCAATCAGTTCTTTCGGGCTTCTTATTTTTCCTGGATGTACATCATACCAAAAATTAACACCAGAAAAAATTGAATAATTTCTGGCTTTGTACTAGGTTTTTTTTGTTTGTTTGTTTGTTTGTTTTTCACTTTTGTGAAGCTGAATAAATAACTTTGGGTTAGTTTAGAATTGATCTGGTTCCATGTAATGGTTGAACATTTTAACTGAGTGTGATTTTGTTTAAGTGTTAAAAAGTACTTTTAATTAACAGAATGATGACTTTTATAGTTAAGGCTTGCATATTTCAACATTTTATAAAATGATAAAGAAACAGAAATGAGTGACTGTCTTGTAAACAGAAATATAAGCAGTTATAAACTATGTTTGCTCACAATTCACAAGCTCTTTTTTCAGTATTTGTCATTATTGTTCTAGTTAAATTAAAAAATGGGAGTACGAAGGGTTACTTGAGAGAGAAAAAATTATGCTAAATTGTTGGGTTTTTTATTAGACCAAGTGGTAATCTTGTATATCAACATCAGGTAAATAAAGTCCTATTTGAAATTCTTCATTAAAATGCCTGTCCATATTGCAGTTCAATAAAGAAAATAAACAATGCATCAAACCTCTCCCATGGTTCACTCATAAATAAAGAAAAAAACAGCCAGGTATTAACAAAAATTATGTAGCTGACAAAATAATCCATCTAGGCTTTCATTTCTACTCTGATGCCCTATTCTTTGTCTTCTACTAGTCCCCTGTTTTCTAGCAGGAGTTGGCACCTTTAACAACAAGGTAATAATGTATAATGGAGTGACCCAATTGGGGATTCACTCCCTTTGTAAACACTTTCATGTTGCCTTTGCTCACAGTTTTCACCAACTGTTAATCCAAAACAAACACTTTGTTGTTCTTTCTTCTACTTCTTGCAGAGTAAAAAAAAAATCACTTCCCAATCTTATTTATATTCTCTCATCCTCAAATACTATTTAAAAAATACTATCACAATTATTCTGACAATAGAGAGATGGCTTAAGTAAGATATAGGGCTATTTTCATCATTATTATCCTCTTCATATTGCTTTCAATATTAATCTACTACATTTTATCAGCAATTAAATTAAAATCGCTGGATGAGAAATAAGTCTATAAGAATATTTTGCCTTCACCTATACTGGTATTTTTCTTTTTTATTCTGGTAAGTTTTCTTTGGTCATACCCCACTTTATTTAACTCATTTCTTAAAGGTGAACTTCCCGATCCAGATCCATCACACCTAATTGTCATTTAGTGGCATCCATACCACTGGTTAATATAAAATCTTGCTAGGGTTGGAATAGCTTTTAACATGTGTTTGGACATGGTGCTCTTCTTCCCATTTGAAAGAGCTGCTTTAATGACATTAAAGAAAACAGAGGCTTTCCGTATATTCTGATGAGTGTCAGGAATTTTTGAATGTTAGATAATTGCTATAAAATTCTATAGAATATATATATACACACACACACACACATATATTTGCTGGTTTTGTAAATGGTGAAACAAAGGGTACAGATACACTTTGAATAACGTATGCCAATGTCCATAACATATGCCAATATACATTATGGATGAGCATATCTGGAAAGTGTTATTTAAACACTAGGTGCAATTGAACTGTCCGTCTGTTTAGTTAGAAGTCAACATAGCTGTGCAACTTGCACATAATGTAAAGACACTTCATAGTTGTGCTGCTCTACAGAACCTGGACAGCACTTTTCCCCCAAAAAAATTGACTATAATGAAGCCTTCTGTTTCTGTGAATTAATAAAATTAGGGAATTCATTAATTAGAGAATTAATTAATTAGGGAATTAATTAAATAATTGGGAAATTCACAGATTAGCCGTGAATTAATAAAGATTAGGGAAGTTTGTTACAAACACTCAGCCTTTATGGTTGGTTTATGTGGCAAACTGAAGCAATTGAAAAGGATAGGTTACAAAGGACCATTACAAACACAGAGACAGAACAGGACTGATTAGTGTAGTTCCTCAACCAGAAAATACTCTAGCTATGTGCTCCACATGCTCTCAACACAATCAAGTTTGATTAATTAGAAGTTTGTGGATTTCAGTCAAATACCAATAACTGATAATTTGTGAATTTTTTATGTTTTCCTTAGAAGATCATGGAAAATTAAACATTTGTATTTCTCATTGAATATTTAAAGCAAACTAAAAAAAAAGTTGTTTTATTAGACTAAAAAATAGCAGTTTTCACACCTGTTTGGATGAATATTGGGTCTTAAGTTTTGTTTACTTAAAAAAAAGTCTTTAGATCCATATGTAAGAAAAGAGATGAAAAATATATATAGCGTAAAAATATGCATTTAATACAATTGAAAATTATTTTTTAGAAGGCTGTATCATAATTGCTATGTCTAAAACATTAAGCTTTAATTATTTGATCTCTGGAACTTTGATGACTTCTGAAAAGAAAATATGGAATTTTAGCTAGACAGTATTTAGATTGTCCCTTCTTTCTTAAGAAATTATAATTTTCTGTTTCAGATCATATCTTCTGGACTGGATGAAATTGTATTGTTTTAACATAAAAGACATGCCTGAAGATTTTTCACTTCCCAAGAATTTATACTTGTCCAAATAATTTAAGCACCGAAGCACAGTAGTAGCTGTTTAAATCTGATCTGTCAGTAATTATCATCATTTATCTTTGGATATAAAAACTGCTTACTACACATCACACAGACTCTCTGATAAATTACTCTTTCAGATGAGAAAAAATGAAAAACAGCTTGCCAGGCTGTTATCTTAGAGGTTTATGCTCTATTTACGTTATTACTGGTAGACTGCAGAAAGCTGAGATAGTACCATTAAATTTGATTCCTAACAGGCATCAAATCCATCCAGCAATAATGACATTATAATGTCATTGAAAACCACGAAAAGTAACAGAGTTATAAATGATCTCACTACCTATGGTATAAAGCATTTCATTTGCTTGAAAAGATGCAACGTCCCAAATCAATCCCTTGCAGTATGTGCAGAAGCCAGAGTTAAATATGATATACTATTCCTATGAATAAAACAAGCACTACATATCATGAATCTGTAAGTCTTTCAAAATGCTGCCTCAACTTGCTCAAGGTATGTTCTTCTTGTCACTTCAGATGCCACCTTGTTGGGGGGAAATAGCCCAGGTATGTTTAAGGTAGCCTACTCATACATGACAAGTCAATAAAGAGCTAAGCCTGCCATTCTATAGGAAAAAAAAAAAAGGTAACATGCATTTTGATACACAGCTGTTCTCACAAGGCTGAATACAGTTATATAATAGTATTTACAGTTCTCCCAAGAATCAAGAATGTACATTAAGAATTTAATATCTTTTTATTTTACTAGATTGATCACTATCACTTATCATTTGATAATACAGGAATATAAAATAATAATATGCCCAGACAATAAGTTATCTTTGTCACTGCAATCTGAGCAAATATAAAGTTTAACTAAGTAATCTTAAATATTAACTAATCAATAAGTATCTGCTGTGCAAGCTCTTGTTAACAGTTCAATTTCAGATTCTCTCCTGTTTTAAAAGCATTAAAACACAAATCTGTTTAAAGATCTGGACCTTCGTTGCCAATATGAGACTACATTTGTCAGTGTGCAGGGCAGGGACATATTTGCATGAAAATCATCCTTAAAGGAAGGGCGTAATGCATTTTGATTGACATTTTACAGTTTTTCTTTTTTTCACAGTTCTTTGTCAGGAGAGTTTCTGTAACACAATATTCCTGCAAAGCCTCTGTTGGGCCAGATTCTGGCACAAATGAGACACAAAAGTCAAGTTTGCAGGCCTCTCAAACTGATTGCCTAATAGATTGCAATCATAGAAGCTTCTGTAAACTCATCTTTTACCACCATAAAATGCATTACACTCTTGACAAAGTTGGAACATGGGTGAAATCCCTTTCTCTCATTTCCAGCTACATTATACACACATTAGGATGGCTCATGTCATGTGTAATAATTTTTAAATAACATTTTTCTTAAAAAGGAGGATGACGTGGAACCCAAAAAGAAATGTCAATTAAGTTTCAAAGGTGCAATAATTGATGAAGATAAAATGCAACAATGCACACTTTGTTGTAGTGAGTATAATGTTAACACACATCTTTTAACAGAAATACTGAGCATACAGCAGTAGCAAGCATTCTTTTCTTACTACTTATATGTTGTACGATTCTGTTTCAAAGAAAGGTATAATATGAAGAGCTGGTATATCTCTGAGGAAATTGATTTTCACTGTGTCCTCTGCTGATTAACAGTAAGTGGAAGCTATCTTTTTACGCAGCTTTATTGCTTCTTTCAAACAAGGCCTCCTTCTTCAATCCATTTTGCTGCAGATATCGGCCTGCTGGTGGGAATGCATCTTACAAATAGTGACAACCTGCAGATAAATATTTCCTTGCAATGCTTACACAGACATATTTTTGCTAACTTTAGACTTTGTAGAGGCTATTCTCTTTTAAGGAAAGACAATACATGTGCAAGTCTCACATCCAAGACAGATACAAAAAGAAAGATTCAGGTTCAAAGGTGCCTATAATGGCAGACCATACTGTTAGATGAATGTCCCACATTTGCAACAAGATAGAAACATGGACTGAGAGAAGGATTTGTCTAAACTTCATCTGTCGTTACAGCAGAGCTACATTTGGTGA
This sequence comes from Antrostomus carolinensis, assembly GCF_000700745.2. Classification (NCBI taxonomy): domain Eukaryota; kingdom Metazoa; phylum Chordata; class Aves; order Caprimulgiformes; family Caprimulgidae; genus Antrostomus; species Antrostomus carolinensis. The sequence continues at coordinate 107,943 of NW_010327882.1, forward strand.
AGCTCTTACCTTATTTGCAACGTTCCTAAAATAGCATGATATCCAAGCTATTTATTCTTACCATCAGTGACTTGAACAACTCCTTGGATGTTGGCTGGCTTATATGTATTGACCCTGGTAGAATTTCTTGCAGCAGGCATATCATTTGCACCAGGAACTACTCCAGCTAGCGGCACTTCTATTCTTCTTTCTACTCTCTGCCTGGCTCGACAGCGTACCACAGCTACAGAAAAGAACTTATTATTTGTAAAGTGTCAGCATCTTGATTTTAAAAAAACAATTAAGCATAGAAGTTAAATGTGCTTGGAGAATGATGGAATTCCAATAAGGACCAAGACCTTTTTCCCATTCCACATTTTCTGTTCTGTTTAGGTGAAGTAGTAGAAAATATTGCTAAGCAAACAAAAATCTGTTCTTACAGTTAGTTCACAACAGCATTTGCAAATTTTTCCCTTTTTTGTAATCATGAAAGGTATCTTCATTTTAGCTCATTTTCAAAGACAAATTATTGTATAGTTTGACATATTCTAATGAGAACCGAAGACTGAAATGAAAACAGAAATGAATTTTGTTTTAAAATGACCTCTATTTTCCCTTGTTGTTCTCCTGTTTAACAGGGTATAAGTAATTTATATATCTCTCTTCTAAGCAGTTCCATGAGAGAAAGTTACTTAAACAGTTAAAAACTTATCTTTTTTTGAGATGCATGGCCTTATATTTAAGAACAAATTACACTGGCTGTATTACCAAGTATTTCAGATTACTGTGTGCACATGTTGTGTCTGTATAATTTTCTATTCTACAGCTCATTTTATTACTAGAAACGATTCTATATTTTCTTTTTCCTAAATGGCTAAGTTGTATTAAAAATCAGATCCCTGTGGGATTTTACTAGGCAAGTCCCTGAGCAACCTGATCTAATTAGACCTGTCTTTGAGCAAGTGGTTGGATTAGATGACCTCCACTAGTCCCCTCCAATCTAAATTACTGTATACTGCTTTTACTCTACAAGAATTCTGGATGATTCTCCATTTGTAATCACTTTTATAAGATAGCCAAGTTGTAATCTACTTAACATGTACTACATGGGTTGTGACCACTGATCATTTTAATTGGTCTCATGAGATACTAAGACAAGAAGTTTAGAAGTTTAAGTATATTAAGATGCAAATAAGAATGACACAAAAGATGAACTGCCTAATATACTAGCAAAGCAGCTTTTGGTTTTGACATAACAGCTTGTAGCCTCCAAGCAATTTTAATAAATGGATTAAAAGAAATTATCATACTATTTCAATCACTATTAAAAACGATTATTTAAAAACAAAGTAGATTTCTTGTAAATTACCTGCTTTGGATTCATATCTTACGACAGGGATTTTTAAGTCTATTTAAAACTGATAATTATAGACTTTCAGAATCAAGTCAGGAATGGAATCTGCTTCATAATACATTTACAAACAGGTATTTTAGTTTTCCAGGTCATTTTTCAATGAAAGATCTAGAACTTCCTTAGAAAAAAAAAATTAGCCTAACATAACATGGTGATGACCAAAAAGAGGTATGTAGTCAAAATTAATGCAATGCTCCTTACAAACATTTGCTGAACATAAATTAGTGGATAACACAGTTATAAATATTCTACAGTTTAATTTTGCCATTCTAAAGAAGGATTTGGGAATTTAAAATTACTTAATATTTGACATTACTTAATTTTCTGCTCGTATACAGAAGTGATGTTACTTGTGCAATTTATGTATGCTAATAATTTTAATTCATAACTTCTATACCTAATGAAAACAACAGCCCAATAAAAGGAAGAATTATCTCAAAATCTGCCAGTGAATTATGTAAAGTGAACATCTTCAAATAACAGCTTCAATTATGTAAAGTGAACAGCTTTAAATAACATAACAAACATTCACATCAATATACATAGTTTTAATGCTAATGACCCTTATTAAAACCGTCATTTTGGGCAACAGTTGATTGCATGATAATATTCTGCTTCACTCCTTAAGGTATTAAAGTGGAAATTAAGGAGATGAAAGCTCTAATTAGTACCACATCATTGGTATTTGTCTGCAAGTAAAGGGTCCTTAAGCAAATTAAATTAATGACAATAAAAATATCTATTTCTATAGTTTTCCAGAAGTTATTGTTGTACCTTAGTCTGTTTAGTGTAAAAAGTTATTATATTCACCCACCAAAAGACAAGATGAAAAGACAAGTTAAAATTATATAAAATTGTCCTGCATCTACAACTTGTAGTTTCACCAAGGTTAAAGATTTAAAAAGCTGTTTGCAATTTCTGTTTCAATATTCTGGGTTTAAATCACACCTTTAAAAAATAGGTCCATCAAATCTATAAGCATTTACTATACCAAAAATAAGCAAAACCAAAAACTCTGTGAACGTCAGTCATCTTTTAATGCAAGTTTACTTCTCAGGAGCAAGTGGAAAACTTTCTACCCTATACTCTGGTTTTGATTAAGGAGCAAATCTCAAGACTGGGAGAAACAGTGGACATCTACTCCAATATTTTGTACCCTGTAAACTCTCCAGAAGGGTGTTCTGGGTGTGCAATAAGAAATTTACCCTTGTGTCAGTCTTTCATTTGATCTACTTTCAGTTCTCTAACTTAGTATTAACTGGGACACTGAAGGGCACAAGCCTCAAGATTTTCAGCTGCTCCTGTCTCCTTTTATCCACAATGAGAACAAAATAATAGATCTAGATTTGCTTTGTAGGTTGGTAAAGGAGACTTTATTTTTAATGTGTGATTTTATCAGTTTTTAAGATGTAGCAAAGTATTACAGCAAATTATTGTGATCAAGCAGGTAAGAATACAAATTATTTAATTTTCTTAAATTTATTGTTCAAGTTTTTTCAATCATTACCTACCTCGAACTAATTTCTGCTGTGGTGCTTCAGGTATTCCATGAACTGGATAGATCCAGAGTATTCCCTGAATTCCCCCATTCTCTGCTAGAGTAACACTCCTTGGAAAACAAGTGAAGAGTATCATTATGACAGACTGCTGAGAATTTTTTTTTCCAAAGTAATCTAGATTTAAGAGTTGTTGGAGAGGTGAGACTCCATTTTATTCTATATTGTAATGCTAGACATATCTAAGAAAAATATGAAATAAAATACAACCAAATCAGAACAGCATTAATTTACATCATTGTATGCATGAAGACACTATATGTTTTCAAATATTATTCTGCCAGGATATGAGAACACGTGTCTGGATCTGCTCTCATGTCATGTCTACACTGAAACAAAGTTCATATAGTTTATGCCTTACGTATCCACAGGAAAATCATTAGTATCCCAAATATACTGAAAAATTAAAGGCATCTAAGAGTTTTCATTTGCTCAATAACCATAACTGCGCTGCCGGCTAATACTTTACATTTTCTTTATTTAAAGTTAGAAATGGTAGGTGTTGAAACAGATAAAAGTCCCACCCTAAATCTGCATACTTTGCAGGGTACATTAAAAGCTTATGTTGGATACCTATTGGCCCCAAAATCAGACGTTTTATTGCCCTTGGGAGCTACACACAAATATCCAAAGGGGAAAATGATGACAGAATTGAGAATGCTTAATTACTTTCTCTTTTCCTATTACAATGACTTACCTCTTCAAGTCTTTATTTAATTCAACAGAATCCTCATAAGGCCAGTTTTCACCATTTTTCCTCATTACATGAATTACCACCACAGCCTCATACATTTTCATTGTATCTGGCATGAATAACACTGGGATGTCCAGTTTTTTTCTCGGAGCTAGTTGGTTTCCTGTAAGATACAACAGATCGTTATGGTATTTTGAAAGTTTTGAAAATTATTTATATCATTTTACTCATATATTTCCTTTTTTCTTTTTGATACACCATTTAACATTTTATCATAGTGTACTGTTCTCCCTGTGATTACAAATTTCATTTTACCCTGCTCTTGCTACAGCTAAATTTCATCTTATCGTAGCATTTGCGGCCTGGCTTCCTGTAATGTTCTTATGATTCAGTGTCCTGAATAGAGGAGTTCACATAAATTGTTATTTTAGACTTCTACTTACTGATAGAACTTTGAAATGGGACCCAGGAAGACTCTGAAGACTCAAAACAAAACAAGCACAATTAAGCAAATGTCCCACATTTAATATTCAAAGATCATGTGCAATATATGGAAGTCAGTCCAATGATTTTCTAGGGCCTAAGTCATGGTTTTTGAGTACCCGTGGGTTGCAACATAAGACAGTAACACTGCATAAAAAATACCAATCCAAAAGCAATTGTTCATGTTCAGGACATAATTGAAATATGTTTGAAAGAATTTACATTTTTACTATATAAGCCATGTCTTTTCTGTACAATTTTTCATCTGACTGATTTTGCTGGTTTTTTTTTAAAAATAAACCTATGTTGTTTCTAATGAAGATGACTTGATACATTGCATTTTTAAGGGCATTTTTCTGATGACTTGCCAGTCTGCCAAGTGTCAGAACCTACCTCAGAGCGTGTTCCAGCTATTTCAGAAATAAAGTTATAGAAAAATTACACAAAGTAAAACAAGTAAATCAGTCTTTTCACTATCAAGCTCTTTCCTTTGAAAAGAACTCCTGAAATTTGGCTGAACTGACATCTCAGGATTAGGGTTTCAGCTTTAATTCTATCTGTAGAAAAACCTTTTATTTATGAGTAACTACTTCTACATTAAGCTTTGAATCCATTTTTGTGATTATCTTTCATGCTTGTTACAATGCATACATGCTAATACAGGTCTATGAGTATCGATCCCTGAGAATCTGCTCAACTAAGTATATGTGGGACAAGCAACACCCTCCTTGTGACTGCTTCCACTGATAACCATCAGCAGGGAAACTTTATCTCATGCTCCAAATACCTTCCTACAGCCTAAGTGGCTGGAGTGCGAAGATCTTAATGCTGAGAGCAGTAGCAGAGTGGGTGATAAGAAAATTGTAATGCAGTCTTGGGAAGGACAAAATATAAAAGAGACGTGGATGTATGGAAGTTTGGAAATGAAAATGGACATGTAGGGAGACAGAGTAAAATGATTATGGATAGGAATGGCCAGAAGCAAAAAAGGCCACGTAAGTCACAGCAGGGTGGGAGGGAAGGGTTGGAAAGACAGCTCTTCAAAACGCAGAACAAAAATCAGGACTCATCTGTACCAATCCTCTACTAGCATTTAATTATAAACTCTACTGGACATTGCAACTTCTATTACTACCTCACAATCTGTTGTTGCTATCATTTATTGCTTCAACACAAACAGCAACCTTAAATAAAGATATCCAGAGTAGCTCAGGTAGATTAAGAGCATATTTAAATTAATAAATTGCCCTGTCCAGACTAATGACTTTTATGAAGAATTATCTTCTACTGTGTTATGTAGGTACTTCCTATAGTATATAACCCCACTGGAGTCTCTGTGGTTCTGTAGCTGTAAAGCTAGAAACACCTTTAAATTGAAATAAACTAACCAAATTACAACTGGAAAGACAACCTTAAATTAGGAGGGTCGGGATTATTTAAAGACAAACCACTTGTTCTGCAGGATTTCTGCCTCTTTCAGTAACACTGCCTCAAGATCTCAAATATAGACCACTGCCTCACACTATTATGGACCATACAAACAGTAGGGCATTCTTGTCTAAATATATCTGGATTCCTGTACCTAAGAGGTTTATCATGTAGTAGTTATGGAAATTAACAAACTGCTTTCTTCTTGTAATTGCTTAATTTTTCTGTATTTATGGAAGTCCATCATGGCATGAGTAATTTGCCTTTGAAATAATCACTTGAATAGTCTTGTAGCCTGCAATAGCTTGAAAATATCCTCATTAAAAATCCATTAAAAATGCTAATAACTAGATGGAAAAAATAAACTGTATTTCTCCTTTTTTTCATTTTAATAAAGATTTAAGACTTTTTCTTTACATGTTAATATACCTATTTGATGCATTATCTATCAAGTACATACCCAAGATTTAAAAGATACACAGTATATATATACATATATTGTTGGCAATAATGTGGTTAAAGGGTTTTTTGAAAACCTTTTAAAATTAGCAACTAATTTTTTTAATCCAGTATTTGAAATAACTAAGCTGACCACACACATTGTTGCCATACTTCTGAAAACATCTGACCTAGGATCCATTCCTCTGGAACAGAAGTCAGCTGCAGCACTGATGCACTATTTTCCCTCTGTGAGAGAAGAGGGAGCTCTCTACAGTGATTTGCCCACTTTGGGCATACTCTGGTGTAGTTAAGTCAGAGGCCTGTAATATCTTTAAATTAGAAGTGTATTCTTCAAGATATACTTGCAATTAGATTGCCTTGAGTCCAAATACATACATACCAAAATAGTGTCATCAACAACAGTGTGTAAGCATTTTGTGACACCATTATGACACATTCAAACACAATTTATAGGCATTTTAACTAAGTTTTTGAGCAATGTGACCACCAATGGGACAAAGGCATATGAAGTTGCATGCAGGAGGTATCCAGGTAACAGAAGTTACAAGAAGAGGCACAAAGCAAGCAGAAAGGAGTGCAGATAGGCAGAA
>NW_010327882.1:114586-163005 GCF_000700745.2 Antrostomus carolinensis
ACCAAGATGAACAGCACAGGGAGCTGTTGAGATTGCCCTTTGGAGGTGGAGGGGGCAAGAAGCATGAAGCATTGGCAATGACCAAAGAAAGATAAAGAAAGTTGACAAGACCACTTCAGTTCCAACTTCTCTCATCAGCATTGTTCTTCTCTCGTCTGATCACTTTGAATTCCGTGATGAAGGAACATCAAGGACCCAAACCACCACTGCTAACTATATGGCATCAACTTCACGGCATTGTATACTTGCTAATTTAGGATATGATTGTTAAGGAATAACACTTTCATACATGTAGTAATAGTGATAAACAGTGTGTAAGAATTACTCCTTGGTATGAAGTTTATTGTTAATAAAGGTAAGGTTTTATTTTAAAGTTTAAAAATGGTCTAATTTGTCAGTCATCTAAACATTCCCATTAGAGATCACAGAGATCTTTAATTGCTTAACAGCATATTTATATATGTACATATAACTACATACACATTACGTGCTCTGTGTATATATAGAGAGATCATTATATATAATTATATGCACACACACACACACATGCGCGCACATGCCTGTCTCTGTTCTATTGCAACACTAGACAAGCCTCTCTGTGGTTTGTAGTCATTTCCTTGTGTATTTTAGCTCTTTAGTCATAGAATCATAGAGTAGTTTGGCTTAGAAGTTAACTTTAAAGGTCACCTAGTCCAACCCCCCTGCAATGAGCAGAGACATCTTCAACTAGATCAGGTTGCTCAGAGCCCCATTCAACCTGACCTTGAATGTTGTCCTTCTGGATCCTTGTGCCTGGCTGCTCCTCAAGTTGCTGAAAGGCTATGAAGGACAGAGGACCTTCTCCCTTCCTTCAAAAGTGCGAGAGCAGCTTCAGCTCCCTGTAAACCACTTCGTGTTCTTTAAAAGCACTCCTTCTGCCTTCTCCCATACGTGTAGGAAAATACCATCCCAGCTCTTTCATCAGTACACCTACTGTCACAGCAGAGAATAAGATGTATGTGGGTAATTTCAGTACAAATCAGCATGACTGATCAAGTTGCTCCTATTTGTCTGTGGATTTCACATATTCTGCTGGGAATACGAAAAATGTATTCCCTCTTTGTACCCTCTACAGTGATGCGTATTTACTGCAAATAACAAATTGCTGATACATCAGCTTCTTCCTGATTGCAAAATATCAAAGTAGCTGTTCAAGCTAATTTTTTGGTCTCTAGAATACCAGAATAACATACTCTGGATGATTTGCAACTTTAAAAACAAACAAATAAACAAAATCCAAACAGAAAACAAACAAACAGATCTTTTCAGAAGTTATAATTTAGAATAGGTTTTTACTAATATAATTTGCAACTCTTTTAATATATGACAAATAGAACACACTGTAAACTAATATCTAGCTGCACTATATATGCATTGCACATACTGTTTGAACTGCAACTTAATTATGCCTGTTACAGTGCATAGGGCCTTGATTTTTAAAATAAGTTTTAATATGGATCCCATACGATAGCATTCTGGGTCATTCTGGAAGAAAATTGGTTATTAAAGATCATGAAAAGACAAATTTTATAAAATCACTGTTGCAACAGATTGTGTTCATATTTTTAATAAAAAAATGTTCTTAGTAGAAGCTGTTCATAATTACAGTAATTTTTATAACACTGGGCTTGCCTGCAGCTGTCAACTAACCAACTGATCATTAACTGCTATTACTATTACAGATTTATCTTCTTATGATTTTGTGTAGTTAATAAGATAGATGAAATAGACCTAATTGCAAAAATCACACATTGCTTCATGGTTCTCTTCTCTCCTTCCCATTTATCGAATGTGGACCAAACAATATCTATGTGGCCAACTTTAATACAAATCAGCACTACCAACCAAGTTGTTCTATTTGCCTGTGGGCCTCAAGTACTCTGCTAGGGATACCAAGAACTGATCCCAACAACTGATCCCTTGTCTTCATGTAAGTATACTGCAATGAGTATCCACAAATTCTTCATAAGAAATCCACGATGAGGCTTTTTTCAGAATAAAGTTGCATCACATTTGGGAGAAAGCTTTAGGCTACCTTTTGATAATACTCTACTTCTATTTCACTGTCCTACAGGCCATTAGGGAACAGTGATAGCAGATTAAGCTCAGCTGATTCAAAAGACTGAAGTCATCTGATTCAAACCAAGGGTTGCAATTAAAGTCAACTGCCTTACAGAGAAGCATGCAGAGATCTGTGTCCTCCCTCATTTCTTTTTTAGGCAACCTGTTTTTAAGATTTGATTTGCTTCTAAAGGCCAGTGGAGAGCTCTGATTTTGTAAAAGATTCGTTGGGCACTGCATCCTTTGACATTTGAGCCTAGAACTCAGAAATGAATCAGATAATTAACTCAAAATTGATATATTCCTAATTCCCTGCTTCACTTCTATGGGACATTTGACTGTGCTTGAGTTCTGTGTAATTTTTGTGTCAGCCCTAGATAGCATAGCACTGTGGGACCTAAAATTCATTAAAGTAATTAAGCAGTGGGATTTTATTTCAAAGGAATACAGATGGGTAAAAATGCATTTGTTGCCTCTACAGTGGCTTAGGATAACGTTTAAGAGCAAGCACTCTAGGCAGTGCCCCACTGTTAAAAATTGTGATGACAATGAGCAAAATATTCTGCAATATCATTTATAAGAATCATCATCGTCTAGTCTAACCTTATCTTAAAGCCGCATATTTTTCATATTAGTAAGCGACATTGATGGCAGATTTCCTATATGTTGGAAGGACTATCTCCTTGATGCATTGCTGTTAAGTCTGTAGCATCTCAGAGTGCCTCCCATTGATTGTACCCAGAAGAATGACACTCAATTCAGACTCCTCTAATTGAAAAAGAGAGATGAGGCAGAGCTCACTATGTCTTATTGAAGTCTGATGGGGAAACATTTAAGAGTGGGCACTTTTATTTGTTTTTGTTTTTGGTTTTTTTCCTTGATAGTTTCTCCATCAAAATTATTAGTATAGAATCATTTCAGCTAAAACCACAGACAGCCCTGCTAAAATTAGCACTGGCCATACAAACGTCAAGCCAGTATAATCAGGTTTGTTTTCTACCATTATCCTCAGAATCTGGAAAGGGCAGCCTCCAAAATATTCACAGATAGCAGCTGCTGCCAGGGAAGGCTTGCTAATTCTTTCTCAAGGAACTCATCCAGAAGAGGAGGACTGATAGTAGGCAGTAAAGAGTAAGATATTGCCAGCACTCCAATAAGTATCTGAACTACATAATAAAAGTCAGGCCTAGGTATTCTTCATTTTTCTTAACTTGCTAGAAGAGATAAAAGCCTGGCTTACATATGAAGACTAAGGGTTTTTTATAACAGCTCTTCCAAAAGTGGTTCACTGTTAAATTTCACAAGTTTAATAAAAAACAGACAGCATTTCTGCCTCAGTTGTTATTAAATGTGTTAATTTTTGTTTGCATCTTTTATTTCTTTTTTTTTTTTTAGTGCTTCCAATGAGGCCACATGAAATTTTTATTACTTTTCAGTAAAACATGATCACAGTTCCTTGTTATGGGTTCTAATTAACAAACTGTGAGGATGCAGCAGTCTTTGTTAGTTTTGCTACATAAGTGTTATAATTAGTCAGTCTCAAAGAGTAAATATGAATAAAATTTTCTGAATTGACAGCCATCACACAACAGCCAACAGCCTCCATCTTTGGAGATACTAAAATCTTGTCTGGATGTGGTCCTGGACAACCTGCTTTAGATGACCCTGCTTGAGCAAGGGAGAGGTTGGATGCACAAGATGATCTCAAGAGGTTCATTACCACCTAAACCTAAACTGTGATTCCACAGTTCTGTGATCACGATAGACCACTACACTTGTTTCTGCTTTTAAGAATACATACAAAATACTTGTTTGCTAAGGCAGATGCAAACACTTATCTCAGTGAATTGCAGGTGATATGAAGAACAGTGCACTTCCTACAAAGGGAAAGGAAGAAGGCAGAAAAAGAGATCACCCTGGCTTAACAATTAGCTTTTGAGTGCACTTAAAAGCAAAGAAGCAGCATATGAGCTATGAAAAGGCAGTCAAATAGCCATCAGGGACTTCAAGAACCTTGCTAGGGCATGCAGAAATGCAGCCAGGAAAGATAAGGCTCAGCTAGAATTGATATTGGTCAAAAATATCAAGAACAACAAGAAAAGGTTCTTCAGATATGTGAGTAGTAAGCAGAAGCACAGGGAAGACAGTCCCATTGCTAAACAGGGCAGGGAAACTAGTTACATATAGTGCTGACGAGGCAGAGGTTCTCACCAAGTCTGCTGACAACATTAAACCTGGTCAACTGGACAGAAGGGAGAGTCAACTTACAAAGAGACCTGGGCAGGTTGGAAATGTGGGCTACCTAGAACTGCATACAATTCAATGAAGACAAATGCAAGGCCCTGCACCTGGGACGATGTAACCAAAGAGCCCAGTACAAGCTAGGATCTGATGTGGTTGGGGAGCAGCCTTGCTGAAAGGGACCTGGGGGTCCTGGTGGACAACAAGCTGAACGTGAGTCAGCAGCACACTGCTGCAGCAGCAAAGGCAAATCGGATCCTGGGCTGCATCCACAGGAGCACTACTAGCAGAGGTAGAGACGTGATCATCCCCCTCTACTCAGCACTCATCAGGCTTCACCTGGAGTACTGTGTCCAGTTCTGGTTCCCACAATTCAAAAAAGATGTGGACAGACTGGAGACAGTCCAAAGGAGGGCCACAAAGATGACCAAAGGGCTGGAGAACCTGCCCTGTGAGGAAAGACTGAAGAAATTGTGCTTTTTCACCCTGGAGAAGAGAAAGCTCGGAGGGAACTTATCAGAGTTTTCTAGTACTTAAAGGGCATTTACAAAGAGAATAGAGGTTCTCTTTTCACAAGGAGTCACATGGAGAGGACAAGGGGCAGCAGGTACAAGTTGAACTGGAAGAGGTTTCATTTTGACCTAAGAAATAAATTTTTTACAGTGAGAATAATCAATGATTTGAACAACCTCCCTCAGGGATGTGGTGGAGTTCTTGTCACTGGAGGTTTTCAAGACACAATTGGACAGAGTGTTAGATAATCTCATCTAGGCTCCCTTTCCATGGAAGGTTGGGCCAGATGATCTTTCAAGGTTCCTTCCAACCTGAGCTGTTCTATGGAACAAAAAAGTATTCCAAGATGAATGACTTATGTCTCTCCTCTTCCTTACGAGGAAGATATGAAACAAACTTTGTCATCTCAAGACTAATGTTTGAAGGGCACATGTATGACTAAAATGTCAGTTAGTCAAGTGTCTTGATCTATGTATGAGTGAAGTTCTGAAAGTTTTTTTTCTATATCTGAAATTAACCAGGAAGCTAATTGGTTGCACAGTCTTTCATGTCCTCTCAGACATGAAGAGCAAAATCCATTAAAAAAGTATAACTTGATCTAAGTTATGGATTCTCAGGACACATGTTATGCTAAAATTATTTGCATCTTCTTTGAGACAAAGAATATTGAATGTAATGTACTCCAAGTTAGTTCAATTTACATACAATAAAGTAAGTAAAAGAGCTAATACAATAAGGATGCAAAATGCTAAAAGTTAAATTAATCTCATCCTGCTTTTTAATGTTTACATCACCATTTTTCTTCCCTCAGTACAGTTGATTTAGGTAGGCAGGATGCAAGAGAGATTCCTTTCACAGGTCGTCCACAATGACTGTATTTCTAGGAGGACTCTCTGCTTTCTGAATTATGGATTCTTCCGCTGAAAGTTAGAGTTGTCCTTTCCCCTGCTTCTAAAAGCTTCATGAAATCAGAGAATACTTGAAATTGGAAGGGGCCTTGGCAGACATGCGGTCCAACTTCCCTGCTCAATCAGGGTCACCTAGAGCTGGTTGCCAAGGACCATATCCAAGAAGGCTTTTGAATATCTCCAAGGACAGAACTTCTCTGGGAAATCTGTTCCAGTACTTGGTTACCCTTACAGTAAGAAAAGTATTCACTTATGCTCAGACAGAAATTCCCGTTTCCTGTCACTGGGCAACAATGAAAAGAGCCTGGCTCAATCCTTTTTGCACCCTCCCTTCAGGTATTTATATACATTAATAATATCCTCCCTGAGTTGCTGAGTTCCTTAGTTGAAAAACTTAAGTCATGAATATGCAGCTCAGATGCTAATAAACAATTTCACAAATGACTGGTTAAAATTTGAGAAGTTGATTTAAGGCACAAAGAAAGGAATGAATGTTTGAGTCTTTAACTGAAAGGCTTCACATCATCATTATCATCAGCACACAATAAAATGTATTAGATACACCATGTTTATAAGATTTGTTTGCCATTTTATGAATCTTGTGTTAATACAATTTAGTATACTTTAGCAGAATCTTTCTGGCTTATTTCATTAAGAGATTTAATTTAGAAGAATTTCTTTCTGGTATAGAATAATGGATACAAGTTAAACATTTGTTATTTAGATTAAAATAAATGGATTGAGAACAGGGCTCAGTAATTAAATATGTTGTTTTATTTAATGCAATTTATTTTGTTTTTAAACAAAGCATGTCTAAAAGGCCAAGCATAAAGTTTTCTTTACATTTATAAAATTATCCTTCTCTCACTAATAGCTTACAATGCAATTGCAGCCAAAATCAAAACCATTATTTTGACAGAAATACCTATTACATTTATTTATTGTTGAAATGCAGTAACAACTAAGCTTACAAGGCTTAAGCACACTAAGGGAAAAAATGTTTCTAAGTACAGTAATTCACTTTGGTGATAACCAAAACAAGAAAAAAATACACTTAAGATCTTTAACTCTGAGAAAACTTTAAAAAATACATGTAACAGAGATCATAAAGATCACACTGTCTTATTTAGGATAGATGGGCAACAATTTTCTTAATCCCCAGTATAAGATTATCTTTTAATATCTTTCAGAACAACATCTCCATCATTTCCATATCACATCTGATTATCAAATTTGGTTTAAGAATGTTCTGTAGTAATACAGAAATTATGTAACCTCCTAAGATGGTTTATCACAGATCATCCCTCTCATCTCTGAAATTCTGGTACTTGTAATTTTGACTTTGGGTAGGTGTTACAGACCTGTTTTAAATTTACAAAAAAAGAAATTTGCCTGACATTCTTATACATGCCATATTCAGTTATATTTTCCATCTCTGCTGTTATCTTATGCATTTGTCTTGGCAGCATGGGATATCTTTGCAATTTCCCTTCAGAGGTGCTGCGATGAAGAACTCTGGGTTCACTTTACAGAAATTCAGTCAGCCAGCACATTAGGAAAGACACATCCAAACGGTAAGAGAAGAGAACAATAAGAAGGCAAGTTTGAACAGTAGTACAGAGCAACACATAAGACGTGTCAGAGAAGGGAAATTACTGTAGAGACAGGGAATGGGGAGAAATAGCACTGGAAAAACAAACAAACAAAACACTTGAGAGAGAAAAAGAGGCCAGAAAAAGGGTAACAGGCATAGACAGTATTTTGCAAAATGATGAAATAGCAGAGACCAGAATGAGTGGAGGAGGCCAGACTGCATTATATGGAAGTCATTTGGCAGAGGAAATGCCAAATAGACAAGAGTAAGGAGTGAAAAATAATAACCAGGAATGAGAGTAGTAAAACTTTTCTGATAATCCTATGGTCCAACACTTTCTCTAAGACTTTATGGTAGACTGTCAGTTTCTCTTGTTTTTAACTTCTGAATCTTTTTTATTTTTTCTCCAATAATCTGATAGGCAGTAGATCCATCCCATTTTCCTTTGAGCATTTTATACATTTGAAAATTGTTTATTATCCTTATTTCCTTGATGACAACTTTATGTTGATAAATTTTTGTGAGATCATCCAGGCATCCAAAATCTAAAGGTCTGCAGCAGAGTAACATCCTAGATCCAAAGTCTCAGAAAGCAAGAGTCTTTCTTGCCCTCTACTACAATGAGTTAACTGTGTTCTGTATATAACAAAATAGTCTATCAGCACGTAATAACCTGCTTAAAATCTTAACAAAAACTAGAAAATAATCACACAAATATTTTGAAAATGCAAGAGCCACACAAGAAATGTCATAGGCTTTGTAAACAAGTGTGACTTTCTTTTTAGCACCCAGCCACAAAAAAACCAACCAAACTTTATCCTTTCTGTCTTATAGAATGTTCATATTACCCTAAGATATAGTACTAGCAAGTAAATTAAAGACTATGACAGCTTCCTCTTTCTTAATCTTTTTCTAGACCAAAACAGATACAAAAATTTCTTGAGTCCATGGTTGAAAGGAAACTGTAATTGCTTCAGTTCAGGCATAATTGGATTTTTGACATACGTCAAATATCTGATTATTTTGGCAGATATATTTTTACTTTCATTTTAAAGTTTTCTTCGATACACATATCTCTTAGCCCGATCTCTGAAAGCACAGTCAAGGTCTGAAGCTATGGCAGATTTTAATCAAAATCTGCAAAGTGTTGTGAAATCAGTAATGACACTGGTTATATCCAGTTACATCCTTCTACTTTTTATATACAACCAAAAATTGTACTACTTGTTACAAGTTTCCAGGAGACTTATCACACTTCCTACAGCAGACAGTAACTGGAAACATAGGTATATATATATAAAAATATGTATAGATAGATAGATATAGATAGACATAGATGATATAGATATAGATATAAATGATAGATATAGATATATACATATAGATATAAATTATATAGATATGTCTCAAACCGATTCTTGTACGCGAATGGGATAGAATGATTACTCAGCACTTTTGTCTTTTCCAAAGTTTTCCCTTACATAGTTCATGAACTTTTGAAACAGCCAGTTTAGCTATTTTTCTCCTCTCTGAGTCACATATATATATATATATTTCCCGAATTCTGCATTTTCATAGTCTTAATATTTATACTCCATTATTCAAGGTTTACAGATTTCTGTAGTAAGGTGGAATTGAACTCTACACTGCTTTTGTTGTTGTTTTCTTAGTACTCAAGAACACAGATAAAATTGGTAAGAAGAATCCCTCTTGAAAAATAACTTTTGCCCATTAATTTTACTTGTGTCAGAAAATAGTATTTGTGCGAATGACATAACCCACAATATGCTACATGTATTTCACAGCTAAATACTTCCCATAGTAGGAATATTGTTTCTACTGGAGGGAATACTTCTATAGCCCAGTAAAAATGGTTTCTTTCCATTACTATTGAAAGGCTTTTTAGTGGCATTACAAGGCAGAGTCTAAGGATTGGATTGACATTTGTCTTGGTACAAGATGATTTTAGGGTTTTTTTAATTTATGATAGCAATTGTTTAGCAGTCGAGTTTGGTTTAGAATATTTTGAGTTTATAGAAATACAAGTAAATATCTATGCAGACTGAATTATCTATGATACCAGAATAAAAAATGGTTTGCAAGAGTGCAAACACAGGATGGTACCAAGTCTCCAAAACTGTAAACACAAATCACAATGGTTACTACAAGAACACAATCTTGTTAAACCAGTTTAGATCAAGCAGAGAATAGAAAACTTAATAATTGAGAACCAGTAAAAAGAAAATTCACTTATGCAGACTGTGTTAAGATAATGTATTAAAAAAAATCCAACCAGATCCCAAAACTGTTGAGGAATGAACACTTTACTAGCACTCCAAGCAAAGAAGTTGAGGCACTGACTGATCTCTAACATCCCCATCCAACATCTGCACCTAGGGAGGACTGATGCTGTCAAGCTTAAGACCCAGAAGACCAGAAGCATGAGCATTACACCAGTAAAAAAAAAAAAAAGATAGATAATAGGAAAGGTGTTCTGTGTAACCGTTTTAACTATGTTAACTATGTATTGTTGTTAACTGTGAATGGTAGTATTATTGTAACTATACTAACAATAACTTTTATTAGCCTGACAAATTAGACAAACAAGAATTTTTTTGCTCCACTGCTGTACCCTTTTGCTCACTGTGTTTTGTGTGCAACATCCTAAAACCCAACATGTAGCAATGCCAGCCTCAATGTTAGCCCCTGAAACTTGTCAGTAGATAATCTATAGATTCAAACATTCTGAAGGAACTAGTTACACTTATTATTCAGCCTGAAAATAAATCAGGCTTAAATGAAAATATATACTCAAGCTCCTACCTACAAAGCAGAAGAGAAAATAAAACACAAAAGACAATTCTAGATTACTTGCACGTCACCCAAAACCCTTAGGCAAAACAATGGTTTAAAGCTGGGGGGTTCAGCCTCTACATGAACTATTCTAGAAGTTGTCCCCTTAACCAAAATTTTCTCCTAGTCAGAGCTTTGCAGATCGAATTTCTCTGTCCTTGTCTTATAGGTAAAATATTCTAAGGTTTGCCAGAATATTGCTGCAATGTAACTGAAGTATTTGGGTTTTGGCTAGGAGCTGATATCCTCAGAGAATATCCTCAAGGCTTGAGACCGCTACTGCCCTCAAGTTACTTTTCTCTGTAGAAGTTTTGTTTCACAATTTTGAGTAGTTTGTTTCTCTCAGACAGTAAAATAAACATTTCAAAACATTTGTCCTATTGTGTTTTATATGCTACATGTATAAAGTAATATCAGCTGCAAAACAGTTCTGTTTGCTTACTTTGTTTTAGATGAACTGTGGACTTTCCATGGAAATAGCATATGATGCATTAACAGCAGCAATAGATAACTTGGTACTTAACCAAGCAGTCTTCTCTACCTAATGCTAGCTGTGAGTTCAAGAGGTTTATTGTGGCATAATGCAAGTGAAAAAGAAAAAATAGAAACCACGCATTCTGAAAACAAGGTTTCAGGACTGAATTTATAAAACTTTATGTAGGAAAAGAAAATCCCTCAGGGAAGAAAAGAACCTTAATTTCTTTTACATTTATTAGCAAGTCATTTTGATTATTTCTTTGGGTCCAGGAGAAAATGAAGTCAAATAATGTCCTGAATGTCATTGCTGTTGAATTTTATTATAGTTTTAGGAGTGCGCACTGATTTAACTACAGCAGCTTCATACAGAGGCCAGCAATCATATGTCTAGGATGACAATTTAAAGAATACATCTTTCATTCTGACTGTGATCATTTTCATGCAAAACCTTCTCCAGAGTTTAT
The DNA here is from genome assembly GCF_000700745.2 of Antrostomus carolinensis. NCBI lineage: Eukaryota > Metazoa > Chordata > Aves > Caprimulgiformes > Caprimulgidae > Antrostomus > Antrostomus carolinensis. The sequence goes on from NW_010327882.1 coordinate 125,737, forward strand.
CAGGACTTCCACAGAACAGTAATTTGTTCCCAGAGGAAGCAAAGAAAAAACCATGAACAGTATCCTCTAGCCAGAAACTATGTTGAGCTGTCAAGTGCCTTTCTACTTCAGAAACATTTTGGACTTTCATGGCCAAACTGGTAATTCACACTGACTTGTTCTTTTTTTTAACAAGTAATGCTTTCTGACAGAACCCATACATACCATACTTGTCTTAGATCCATACATCTCAAACTACAAAATATATTTTTTTAAACTCTTGTCTACATAATACCATCTTCTATTGTCAGCATGGTCTCACAAGCTATTTATGTACATCTTTGCTACTCAGTCATTATACCATGTAAGGACACATCAGTTTAGATATATGTGTAAAAATATTCAGAAATATTTTAACCCTACACTAAAGATCTGGATCATGTTGGATCAGTTAATGTTGCACATAGCAACTCACTTGTCAGACTCAGGTATAGATATGGATCATATTTAAATTTTATTAATTAAAATCTCATAATATTTTATCCCTTGAATTTCTGTGGTTAATATCATATTTATTATGATTCTCGTGGTTTCCTGAGGGGTAGTTGAAATGTAGTGTGTATTTCCATCCATAAAGACAATTAGTAGTTTTTAGTTGAGGATTGTGCATTGCTTCCTGTTATGTGAACAAGGTTAAAATCAACCCTGTAGTCCCAATTTAGAGCAAATCATAGTCAGTATTCCAAAGATCCAATAAATATCTGAGTTGGTGGCCTCTTAAATTCAGAGAGAAATACAGAGGGATATGCTTGGGGGCCTCCAGAAAAAGAAGAAAAGGAGATAATGCTTAGCAGCAGACCTCAGAAATCAACTAGACTGGAAAGTCTTGCGGTGGTAGGAGATTTAAAAAATCAAATGAAGTCCCCCAATGGAGAGAGAGAAGATGGCACTAACAGTGGGAATTACAATTAAGATATTCTGGAAGGGATCAAGGACCCAAATTACTTGACAGTGTCAGGATGATTCTGAATCGTACTGACACAGAAGATAGGCTTTGGATGACTCAGTGGTAAATGGGAGCTGCAGTGTTTCTGAACAGAGGTGGCTGCTGTAGATACTGTACATCTGTGTGAATCCAGAAGTGGAAATTGTATGTAATTCACAACCTGGGAAGCAAGATGACTACCAACATCAATATTTTCATATAAAATACAAAACAAATGTCCACAATTTCACTTTTACTTATTTTTGCACAAACTGCTCATTTTTAGTTCTTAGCAAGAGACAAGCTATTTTTCTTTTGATTCAGGAAAGAAGAGAATAGATGATTGTTGCTGATTCTTTTTTAAAACTTAGTTAAAGTACAGTAGTGGACAAAATCACATTAAAGCAATACCTTTCTGTAATAGGAAGGAGACATTTTAGGTCAGTTACCATAACTTTTACTGACAATAACTTCTGGTGAGATAACTGGGAACAAAAATTTTTGTGGAAGTGACTTAATCAATTCGGATTATCCATTTTAAATCTGTCAGAAGAAGCAGCAGACAGCCTTCTAATCAAAGGCATTTTCTTTTTCCATATGGTTGAGAACTGTCTCTACAGAAGCTCAAGGCAAAAGTGATCTGCATTCAAACATCAAACAAATGAAGGGACAAAAGCTTTTCCCAATAGCTGGTTGTCATAGTTGTCAGCTGAAGAAAAGGTGGAGGAAAAAATCCTTGTGTATAAAGATGACAGTGAACAGATCTTCACAAACTGTCATTTGGTATCAACTTAAAGGAAAAAAAAATAAAAGGTTTATTTTCTGATATATGGCAGAAAGGATTTGGAGAAAAGGTTAGAAAAGAGTTTAAAAAAATTAGTATTTATTTTTTCCTACAATCTATAGCTTTTTCTGAGGGAATATATTTGATCTCCAAATTTAATTTCATTATTAGATATATTATTTTTGTATAAAGACTAAATTACCATGAAACTTAAAAGAATATGGTGATTCTTTAGAGAAAACAGACTGCAATGGTTATGTGTAAAGAAAAGAAAACTTGTACAGTCCATATCTCTTGAAAGTACTTGATTTCTTGCCCCAGTTTTCATCCTGAAGTCATAAAAGAATAAGCAAAATAATATAACGAAAATTCTGAAAATGATAATCCAGAAATCTCAAAGGGGTTTTTGCCATTTTTGACTGAACCAATACAAGCATTTTTTAAGAATGTTTACTTATCCAGAACTCTGCAGAGTTTTTTTTCATTTCTTCACTGCTAAATATTTCAGTCATTGTGATCATGTAACTTGAACTAAATACACAGGATTTCTCATAACTCATTTGAAAAATCAAGGTTCAGTCTAAATAACTCTTCTTGAACAAGATAATTTAATTATAAAAAACATGTCCACTTGATTTAAAATTTGCCAGTGATAGTGAATCCTTGGGCATAAACCACTACATGGTGAAATTAATGTCCTAGGAAGAAGAGTCCCAGAAAGTCAAATACTCTTGCAGCTTTGCTCTCATGAGCCTTTAAACACGTTGCCATCTCGAAAGATATTACCACGTGAAGACAAAAGTTAGATTTCCCACACTTAGCGGAAGGTGATACTAGACCAAGTGACTATGAATGTAATAAAGCATCTTACGTATGTTGTTTATATAAACTCTGATATCCAGTGAAGAAATTTGTGTCGCACGCTTCAATGATTGTGAGATGTTACTCCTTGTAATAGTAAAAGTCACAATTCAAACCCTTTTCATCTAATTGCAACATAAATCTTTGTTCTTCATTTCCCTAAGAATACACAAATTATGTCCTACACTTAATATCAAAATCCTCTCTGTTGGCTTATATACTATGATTTATGAGTAGGATAAGCATCACATTAAAATGGATGGAAAAACTGAGTTACAGTTAAAGCATGTCCTCCTCTTTCACATATGGTAAACACAGCAGTAGTGCCCACATTCTTTTTTTTTTTTTTCTGAGATGGTTTGGGGTTTGGGTGGGGTTTTTTAGCTTGGTATCAGTGATGCATTTAAAAAAAGAAATATTGCTTAAACTTAAATATTATTGTAAAATGCAAGACCGTTACTACTGTTGATGATTGAAGGTATCAACCGGACCTTCATGTAAACAGGAAGGGTTTCAGCATACATATTGTGAAAGCTGAAAATAAGGTCCTCTATGCATCATAAAAGGCAGAAAAAAAAGAGAAATAAATTTTTACTGAGACATATGAAGAGGAAAGAGGTAGCAGTGATATGCATTCTTTTTGCAAATACACTCAGGCAGGTACAATCCCAGTGGCTTTATCAAATCAAAATAGGCCCTGCCTAATCATTCAGGCTTTGTGGCAGAAAAATAAATCAGGGAATCCAGTTTCCCCTGGTAACTGAAATATATAAATTTTTCATGAGAATGTGAATAATTTATTTTCTCCCCCCCAAAAAAATATCTTGAATAATTTGTTAATCTTACTAATAGTGTGACAAAATATCTGGGGAAGAGAATTAAAGCAGCAGAGCACTAAGAATATGATGTTCATGTTAATTAAATTATTCCTCCCCTACAGAGAATAGTTTTAAAGACTCCGTTTGTCAAGAACTGGAGCTATAGTATTATTGATCACAGTTATACCTTGTGAACAAGGGGAAACATATAATTTTCAGGTGAAAATATAGATATTGGCATAGTAAAGTATTTATCAAAATAATTAAATACACTAATGATCCCACCTCAATTCACGCCACAGCAATTAGAATAGATGCCTAAAATACACATCCACATTTCCTGTAATTTCAGTGCAACTGAAGCAGATGTTTAAATTCTTTGCTATTTAGGGGTTGTCTGAAATTAAACATACTCAAATATGCTTCTGAATCAAGAACTTCATCCATCAGTCAGAACTGAACAAACCAAATGCATCTTTTCATTCATGAATAATTTGACCTCTGAATGCAATTGTTAGCAGCTATTATTTCAATTAATCACATAACCTACCACAGAACCAAATGTATTATTTAAATGTGGACAAAACTTATTAAGGGATGTTTAGAGGAGAGAATACACAAGGGAAAAGAGAAGGATCAAAGTGGGTAAGGGAGGAACAAGCATGGGAGAATAAAGATAAAAGATGTCAATCATGTAAGCAGGTTCTGGCCAGTAAAGCTGTCTGACAATGCCTCAGGCTTGATCACTGTCCTAGACTCTTATTAAATCCTATGTCTATCTTCTTTGAAAGTACATTCCCTATCCTGAGCCTCTGCGTGAGTCAGCCAGTAGTGAGGTTCAAACTGGACTAGCCAGCAAGTAGGATGAGGCCTGCATGCCAGCTACTGGAGGGACTAAGTCTAAGACCACCCAGTGGAGACAAGTGTTTTGTATGGATGGTTGGGTGTCAGCTGCTACCTAATACCAAGTCAGACTACCCAGCAAGTAGCAGGAGATCAGCATTTGGAAAGACCCATGGTCAGCACCAATGACTGGGTAAAGAGTCTACAGAATAAGTACGCATGCGGGACAGATTTTGTGCTACTGTTCAAGAAACCAGCAGACATGTATTTGTGAGCTGAGTGAGTGAAAGTATGTGTATGATCTCCTAGTAAACTTTGAGCTGGACTAGCCAGCAAGCAGGAGCAGATTCACATCCAGAAAGGTCTCACAGTATGAGGTTCATGTTGGCTAGTATGCTTAATACTAAGGCTTTCACTACATCATAGACCCTCTCAAGTATTAAATCTCCTTATTCAGCAAGATTTTTTTTCTGCTAATGGCAAAAATTTTGGATCTAGCTATCAAGTGTACTGCTAAACTAGAGCCCAGCCAAAACTGACTCCACCAAGAAGTAGAAAACACTCTGCTTTCGAACCAATTCAAACAACTAATCCTAAGGACTTATTGACTAAACTAAAAAAGAAAAAATAACCAACTTTCCTTTCTGTTATTTGATGACTGCAATTCAGATTGAGATTTCATGCAATTCCAACTGAGGTTGCAGCGTAAGAACATTTTTGGAAAGCAAGAGATACAGGTATCTATTGAAGTGTTGTCAAATAGAATTATGGGTAGAGAAGGTAGAAAAAAGAATTTATAGAGCTCTAGAAAATATGTAGAAGCAAGGTTAATTGTTTGGCGGGTTAATTATGGAATTATTTGTTTGTATAAACAACTTTTGTGACTGGGTTTTACACAAATACAAAATTTAAAAAGACACGCTCCTGTGTAACATGCCAGGGTCTGTGCTACATCACACTAAATTCCAAAAGAGACACCAGGCACATCCCTGCTGATCACAGTCACTCAATATAGCAGTCAGACAGAGTACCAAGGATTTGCAAAAAAGTCTAACAGTTGTTTTCTAAATACCTGTGTGCAGTGACTACTCACACTGGCACTGGAGCCTCGACTTCTAAGAACATTTGGTGTTACTTTGGATGAGAAAAAATGAGTCAGAGCAGGGATCATCGTACTGAAATAGATATATAAAAAGCTTAAAACTTGGGAAATAAAACTTTTTAAATTAAGCTGAAGTACAAAATGCTTCTGCAGGCCAGGAAAATCAAATCCTGACTAAGAAAAATGTTAAGGGTTCACTGACGTTAAAGTGTGAGCCACTATATTGAGAAGAATTGTGTTACCATTCTGGGTAAAAAATGTTGTTTAGCTACTGAACGCACACTATATATGGAATTTGACTTTCCCTTAGCTTTTGTCTTATATTTGTGACTCATTCTTCATTGACCAAAAGAAAAAAAAAATCAATTAAAACATTTTACAAAAAATCTCTATAAAAACTCAGTGTAGGAAAAATGAACATTAGTTCAACACTGTAATTATCAAGCACTCTTAAGGCATAAAACTTCAAGGTTGAAAGCTCAGTTTCAATACTGCCTTCTGGCATTTCTGCTTTAAAATAAAATCTGTGCCCTAGACAGTTATTTAATAAGATAAGTTTAGTCACTTCTCTCCTGGACAGAATATAGTAAGAGCAAAAAAAAAGATATTAAAATTCAAAACAACTAGCTCTTCTTCTCCTCAACCCCTCAGACCACCTTGTGAAAAACATCAAATTTTAGCATGATCTTCCATCTCCAAAAGTTCTTACACAAAACGTTCAATTTCTTTCCTACACATACCTCTTAATTTAAAAATAAAATATGTTAACGTTTTCAAGAACTCTATAATTCTTTTCAGTCTCTTCTTTGGGAAAAAAGATCTATGTAATGTTTCCATCTTTCCATACATTTAACTATTAATATCAATACCAGTAAAGTGGAGGTTTTTTAGTCTTCTGTCCACTTTCAGTGAAGTTAGACATAGACCTCCAACACTCCTTCAATGCTTTGTGAAACTCAACAGCTGAATAGACAAGAAAAGTCTACTTAGAAACTTCAATGAAGAAATGATATAGCAAACTCAACAGTTGTATTTCTCAATCAGCAAATCACTAGCTAGTTTAGGGAAGGGGGAAACTTAGTTGTTAGTGTATATTTGGGGTGAAGCGTGGATGTGGAAGGGTCTTGTACAGATTCATTATTGGGAGACAGAGATATGCTGTTTTTATTCCAAGAGCAGAGGAGGACAGGAAAAATGGGTATAAGACAGAAGACTAGAATATCCAGCTTATTTAGTTCTGCTCCTCAAAAAGCAACTCTTTGATACTGCTGGTGACTTCCTAATGTGCAGCTGCAGACAAAAAAATAGTGCAGATAATTTTTTATAGCTAATTCAGAGCTAGATATATATTTACTGATTATAGAATGAAACAAATCTGTGTCTCTGGTGTTTTCACTGGGTTTATTACCTAAATAGGTGAAGACTAGAAGCAAGAACCAGGAAAAGGGGAGGGAAGGAAGTAGTTCTGTCCTATTCAAGGACACATTCTGGCTCCATCTTGTCCATCCACAGCTGCTATCAAATATATTAGTAGCAATATGCTATTCTAAGTCAGAATTAATCATCTTTCCATTTTCTAGCTCTATTGAAATTGAAGGAGATAATTTCTTATCAAGTTATAAAACAGAGCAGATATTTTTAAATAGAGAAATAGGGTAAGATAATATGAAATAACAGCCTCCCCTGAGGCTGATTTGCATAGTTTAAATGATCTGAAGTGCTACACTCTGGATGTTCAGTAACAAGCCAAGAGATTCTGATGAAACCTACTGCATGGCCAATCTTAAAACTGTGAGGCAATTATAGCTTGAAAATCTGTTTTCCATGATAAATCCACATGGGAAGTTTTATGTGGATTTGCATGAGACTATGCAAAAAATGGGTTTCTGATGTCTTCCCTTCTTTTATTTGCATCTTGAATATCTTTTTTCCTCTCCTTTTGCAACATCAGGAGGGTATACTGAAGTAGATAAATCATTTCATTATACAGTCAAGGGAATGTACTCTTCTACTACTTTAATTCAAGGGATTGTTTTTAAAAGAACAGTAACAGAGACTTTCTGCTTATTCTTATAGTGCTGCCTTTCACTTTATTAAGTTATTTCAGTAAAACAGTTGTCTGGATTTCCAAAAACACATAAAGATATGTCCACACCATTTTATTTGTAAAGAAAGTAAAACTCAGAGGTAAAAAGAGTGCATATAACAGCTCCTAGAAACATATATAAAATATGGATTGAAAGATATTCCAGAAAAGGGCAAGGAAAAATCCTAAACTTTTATTGTTCATTTTCACATTTTCCAACATCTTTTCAAAATAATCTGCTAAAATGGAGAACTTTTTCCCACAGCTCTTTTTTTCTAACTCTTCAAATAATTTTGTGATAATGAAAGCATTTGTAAAAGAGACAGAGTTTTCCTAGGAACTAAGGCAACCAGAAAAATCAAGTATGTTAACTTCACTGTTTTTCAGTCTTTGAAATTAATCACAAGAAAAAACAGATTGTACAGGCAGAATTATTGAATCAAAAAAGCAGGTGCAGATAAGTATAGAATTAAAGAATGAAGTCTTGAAATCTAACATTTTAGGGAAATGGCCTGAGGACCTGAACAAAATTTATGCCATTTCTTAGGTGAAATTAGTTTAAAAACCAAATTATCCATAACCACAGTGGACTGTACATGACATAATACATACACTAAAATTCTTTCTCAAATATTTTTGAATAAAATATGAAACTATAATAGTAACATGCTTACAAAGTGCATACACAGAATTCTAATATCTCAAATTTGGTTGCCATCAAAGTGGTTTAACACTGCAGGCAGCCTTTTGGAAAATGTCTCCCTAACAGTGCATACCATTATCAAATGTATTTTATCTTTCCTTCCTAAGTGCTTGGGAGAGTTCATAAGTCCATATATTTAACACTAAAGAGAAGTTAGAAAGCAAAATTAAATAGCTAATCATATGGATCTCAGTAAAAACAAAAAAGAGATTAACATGGAACAGGTGACATGACAGCTTTAAAATATAGAAATTTCTAAATATAAAAGTTGTGCTGAAATGTGGAGAGAGATATACAAAAAAGTAGGTCCAGCTAAATGCCCCATTTAATGTTCTTGTTTGACGCTACACCAAGTCACTCACAACTGACAGGCTTATTGAACAACTTATCCTCAGCACTATCTCTAAACATATCAAGGATAAGAGGGTCATGAGGAGCACTCAACATGGTTTTACTAAGGGGAAGTAATGTTTAACCAACCTGATAGCCTTTTATGAGGACATAACCAGGTGGATAGATGATGGTAGAGCAGTGGATGTGGTTTATCTTAATTTCAGTAAAACATTTGACATTATCTCCCACAGCATCCTTGCAGCTAAACTGAGGAAGTGTGGTCTGGATGATCAGGTAGTGAGGTGGATTGTGAATTGGTTGAAAGGAAGAAGTCAGAGAATTGCGGTCAATGGGATAGAGTCTACTTGGAGACCTGTGTCTAGTGGAGTCCCTCAGGGGTCAGTACTAGAACTGGTACTATTCAATATATTCATCAGGAGGGAACAGAGTGAACTGTCAGCAAGTTTGCTGATGATACAAAGCTGGGAGGAGCGGCTGACACACCAGAAGGCTGTGCTGCCATCCAGCGAGACCTGGACAGGCTGGAGAAATGGGCAGGGAGAAACTTAATGAAATATAATAAGGGCAAGTGTTAGGTGTTGCATCTGGGCAGGAACAACCCCAGGTTCCAGTATAGGTTAGGGACAGACCTGTTGGAGAGCAGCGCAGGGGAAATGGACCTGGGGGTCCTGGTGGACAGCAGGATGACCATGAGCCAGCACTGTGCCCTTGTGGCCAGGAAGGACAATGGCATCCTGGGGTGCATTAGAAGGGGTGTGGTTAGTAGGTCGAGAGAGGTTCTCCTCCCCCTCTGCTCTGCCCTGGTGAGGCCACATCTGGAGTATTGTGTCCAGTTCTGGGCCCCACAGTTCAAGAAGGACAGGGAACTGCTGGAGAGAGTCCAGCACAGAGCCACCAAGATGATTAAGGGAGTGGAGCATCTCCCTGATGAGGAAAGGCTGAGGGAGCTGGGTCTCTAGCTTGGAGAAGAGAAGTGAAGCGGGGTCACTTCATTAACATTTGTAAATATGTAAAGGGTGAATGTCAGGAGGATGGAGCCAGGCTCTTCTCAGTGATGTCCAATGACAGGACAAGGGGCAACAGGTGCAAGCTGGAGCATAGGAGGTTTCAATGGAAAACAAGTCACCCTCATTGCATTTTTCTATCTCAGTTCTTTAATTTGAGATAGATACCATTTTTTCATAGAAAATGGTATGGCCTATTCTGATACCTATATTAATATGAATCAGATATTCACACATATATTTATGTGGGATACTAGCAAGGAAAATTATTTTCTTTGGTAAATAATTTAAGATATGAATAAATTATCTGTATGTTTTGGAATTAGAAAGTATATCTGATAAGTAATCTATAGAAAAATTATTAGGAAAAATATTTAAATATTCTGTGTAAATGCAGAAATGTACCTATCTCCTATACTTCAGCAATGAATAACTTTGAATGATTAAAATATGCTAATTTTGTGGTAAACCAAGCTTTACTATAAATCTAGATAAATCAAATAAATCAATTGTTATCATATGCAAGTTATAAATAAATTTTGTCACATTTGAAATTATCAGGAACAACACAGGAAAATACAGAAAATAATAATTTACAAGAGAAAATCTACCTTAGGAAAAAAAAACAAAAAACAAACAACAGTTGAAAGAACTGGCAAGTCTGAAGAGAAAGATAAGCCTATCTAGAACCAAATAATTATGAAGTCTGTTTCCTATTCTGTTTTCTATTAATTCAGTAAAAAAGTATAAGCAGCAGATACAAATCCTTAGTTCATTTATGTTTTGAATTTCTTACTCCTTCCTTTTCTCCTTACCTGATCCTTCAAAAGAGAAACATTTTATTCTAAAAATAAATTTCTTAGTAATTACATGTTTTTCATTTCTAGTACTTCAGGGTTTAGGAGACTGTGATTTGTTGCAGGATAAATTGAAAAAATAAGTAATGATAATAGTTTAAATAGATTTAAAAGGTTATTTTCAAGTATATTTATTTGCACATATTACAAAAGCATACAATTTGTCATTAAAAAAAAACTTTAAAGAAGATTTTAAATTTAAATTTAATTAAAAATTTTAACAATTGATACTTTTCTACCTAGTATTTAATAAACATTTTTATAGTGGTGTTGCTCATCTTGACAGTCTTAAAATACAACTATATTTATTTGGATTTAATCTCTTAATTCAAAGCCTTTCCTAGGAATGTATCAAGACTGCATTGCAATATGGACTCATTTGCCTTTTTTATATCATACTTGTAGCATGCATTGTGAGGTCACGTTGCATCCCTCTTGTTTCTTTTGCACATAATCATCATTTTGACACCACAACATGACATTTGTTCTTTGATGGTAAGACATTATTTATAAAAGAAATCATATTTCAAAAGTCCAAGAAAATCATTGCAGGGGTGGGTAAAAGTAACTGTGAAAAAATGAACAATAGACACTTCAGAGGAACCTTGCTGGATGCACCTCTGATTATCACTTATTTACTTACTTATTTATTTCAAGTAGCACAAACAAACTGCATTGACATGGAGCTAATTATTCTCTCCACTAAGGGACCAAATTCAACACATCAACTGATGAGTTGCACTCATCAAAATATCTAATTTTATACACACTCTAGATTTCAGGACCATAAAAGGTCATACCTTTTTAAAAAATTCAAAGTAGAACTCTCTATATTACATACCTCGTGTTTGTTTAAGCAGAAGATGGAAAACGGATTCCTTACTGGTGGACTTGGATAGGACAGATGCACTGAGATGACTACTGGACTCCTCCTGATCTAAAAAAGAAACAAGGCTATTGTGAAAGTTCTCTCTATAACGCTAATCATTCTGAAGAAACTCTTTTCTATTTTTTTTCCATGATACATACATGCTGAATACTCTAAATTTCCCCTACTAGAAGAGTTTTTCAAAGTTTAAAATATCTGTTATTTATTTTTTCTTTATATCCATCTACATATTAAGATAAAAAGTAATTTTCACAGATCTAGCTAATTAATCTCTGCAATTTTTTTTTTTCTCTGAAAAATAATTTCACTGTATAAAATAAAAGCACTAGGTGCTTCATGGTGTTTCAAAAATGCATTTATCAGTTCTGAAGTGCATTTATATGTTGCACATTATTTTTATAATTGGTAGCTAACATCATGGTTTGAATTATGTCAAAATCAGCATAAAACTATGTTAGCACTTTGATTCTAAACTGATTATCCACATTCAAAACTGATTTGAAAATAATAGATTTCTTCACATTTGTATTACTTCATTCTAACACTTAATAATATGCAATAATACTTACATCCTATGTATTTTGCCTTAAAGAAAAATAACTTTGTAGTAGACTTGCCTTTGAATATTTAGTTCAGTTACACAATAAAATCAGAGACAGAAGTTTGAAAACATACTGCAATGCATATTTAAAAAGTGGTAATCCTTGTTTGGAAATCTTCCTATGGAAAAAGACATGGCCAAGCTACTGTGCATGCAATCTTATCTTGGAAATAAATGAAGTTTTAATAAGCAACAATATAAGACAGTTATTTTAATATGACCCTTAACAAAAGCAGTCTTACACACTGACACAGATAATGGTTTTGATAACACACATAACACCGGATTCCAGAGAGGAACCAATTTACACCCCTATCTGATTCCTAATTGCCACCGTACCATTAACCTTTTATTTGATCATGGTCCTTCAAACTTTGAAGTGAATATCCCCCAAAAAACAGATGCACTTTTTTCCTGAAACTTTTAAATATATTTGACCCATTCAAAACAGTAAATTAAGTTATCCATGTCAGCTGAAATAAAGCATTATAGATTTTAACAAACCACTAATACTTAGGGACAATTCTTACACAGGTGATCTCTGTGTGGTCTATTTTACGCTGGAGATTTCAGTAGTATCAATTATTTATATCAGTTTAGTTGCTTCCATAAAGTCTTAGTAGAAGTATTATATAATGGTATTTACAGAAGGGCAGTAATATTCAACTTGAAGCAGCTGAACTAGTACAAATCGTTACTAAACCATCTCTAACAAGAGCTTGCATACGCTGTAGCTCTGATCATTGGCTCATACTGGGGAAAATTAGCTGCTGTCAAATAAACAATACTCCCATGGATATTCTTAATGTAGCTATGAATGCTTATGTGAATAAGAGCTGCAAATTTAAGCCACAGAGATGTATTTAAATCCTGAGAAGAAAACTTATTGCTATTAAATTCAGTAAGAAACCACCAAGTTTTAGGAGGGCAAAGATTTCATGCTTTCATCACAAATTATCAGATGGTGAGTAGTTTTACTTGCTCTACAATTATCCAAAAATAAAGGACTGTTTGTGCTGCAATATCAGTCAAAATTCACAGAAAGAAACAGTTCTGAGGAATAATGCTCTTGGGTTTGACAAAGCTTCAGAAATGCAAATGATAGCTTCAGAAATGGTCCAGATATGACAATTTTCAATTAATTTCTATTTTAATTCCTGAACTATGCAATTCTAAACATAATTTCACATCTGTTTAGGGCAGAAACTGTGTATGGAATGTTACTTGAAAATAAGATACAGATAACTTCTGTAATCTTTTTTAAAGCATTAAGTAAATCTATAAGTGTTTATGGTTTTTTGCTTGCACACTTTAATTGAGATGCCCTATTTTCATTGTTGCCACTTTTAATTCTCTTAAGGAGCGGCACACGGTCTGAAGCACAATTTGTAAATATCAAGATCAATTAAACATTTCATTCTGCGTTCTGACTTGCTACTTTCTGTCGATTTCCCCATCCTGCCCTCTCTCTGGCCTCCAATAACGCAAGCAATGAGCGTGACAAGTCCAGCACAAGCTTAAATAAAGGAAGGCATGCCAGTAACTTGCCTTTATGCTAAAATATCAGCTAAGAGGTTTCAAAATGGTATTAGCTTGGGGTTTATATTGTAAAACCTACAGTTTTAAGTGCTGTTCTCAGAGGGATTCAAAAACTGTGAATTTGAGTTATCTGCTGACAAAGCCATTTCTGTTCTTTGGATTAACATTTTTCAGGAAAAAAGAGGTTTTAAGAATTACTAGGCTGTCACCTTTAAGGAATAAATTAAGACTACGTTCTATTTCAGACTAAAATGTTTGTGTTTAACTAATTCAGATGGAAGGTTATTATTGTTATGTCTGAAATAATATTACTGTCATTCCTAATTAGCTTGTACTTTCCCAGTGTGTTCTTGCACAGCTATAAGAAATTCTGGGACAAAAATAGGCTCTTCATGTCAAATACATTAAACTAATGTGTAGATCATCACAACATGGGTAAGAGATCGGTCTTCTCCATAACTTAGGGCTAAATGGTCTTGAAATAATATTCAGTTTTGGACATCTCATTAACAAACTGATACAAGCAAAATAAATAGGGGGGAGCGGGGAAGGGAAATCAACTACCAAGGTTCAGATCTTCATAGGAAAGGAAGTGCACTAGAAGGAATGTATTCCTACCAGGACAATTTTCTCACCAAACTGATTAGCCTTGTGGGATGGCAAATGCATTTCAATTAGGTTTTACTGTACACTACGCGAACAGAGATGCATTGCTATGGTATATACATTATTGAAGTTAGTATACTAAAATACTACTTGCTTCCTTTCCAGGTAAACTACATCTTGAGAACATGAAAGTTCAAGTAAATAATTTCCCAGGATATGTAAAGGCCAACAATACTAAGCTGAAATTGTGTATCCTTGACTTTGCTTGTAAGACAAGATCCCTTTTCCTCTGGAAAGAAGGAAAGAGAAATTACAGTAAATACTCCTACAGAGAACAAATCATAACATGTACAACCATGTCTAAAGACATCTTGAATGCATAACTCAGCTATCTTATTGTGGTTAAAAACAAGCAAACATTATTTACAGGTCACCAGCAGCAACTGAATTAGAAAAATAACATTACATTTTAAGCTGATTAAATTCAAGACAGCTTTTAAAGTATAAGTATGGCTTTACTTCCACAAAGATCACAGCACAAAATTTATTTTTTCAAAGAAAGCTTTTCATAATTCCACAGATCACAGAAACATTAGATCATCATCATGTCAGGCCTACTGATGTGTAAAGAAAAATGAAGACTGAAAGCTTCTCATGCATAAAAACCAACAGCCTTTTGCTGTCTAAACCAGTTGCCTCTGCACTGTCTCTATTACTGAAAATCTCCCTGGGATAAGTTAATGCTCTATAGTCAGAAAGATGACAACGTTTTCACTAAAATACTTAAACAATGCAGGTTCTGCTGTTTCTCAGAACATCACAATTCACTAGGTTTTAGCTCTATATAATTTAAACTCTATAAATAATTTCTGATGAAATTGCATTTTGGATAAGTTTGATTATTCTTTTCCATTATTTTGTGAATAGCACATTAGATCAGCTTTTTTTTACAAATAATACTTAGCAGTATTAGGGCACTAAATTGTGCTATCTGGCACTAGATTTATGCTCAACAAGACAAGCAGTTTGCTTCTTATAATTGCTCTTGTACAAATCAGAATACCAGCTTGTACTTTACTCTAGAATAAAGCATGTTACACTCCATGAGGTGCAATGGGAACCTTCATACCACACATCATACACACCTGCACTTCAAGAGATTATGTAATCAGTTACTTCCTAGTCAAATAGAGTGGGTTACACAGTTAGTAATTCTCCGTACTTCTATAAGTGTCTGACCTAAGATGAGCACAACAGGTAGATGGAATGAGGGGAAAACAAAAAGGTTTAACATCTTAGAAGGAAAACTGCATTCCTAACAATGTAAAAGTTTGCTGTATCTTCAGCTGCTGTGGGGATGATGAGTTGACAAACAAGAGCAACTAAAAAAAAGAGGCATACCAACAATTTGTTACCGTACCTCTGGTATGAAGCTCTACCATTCATGATGTCAGCCACTTCCCCTAATTTACATTGCACTCTCTGTCATCATCTAGGTTGTTAATAAAGGTTTTGAATAATATGGGCCCCAGTGCTGACCCCTGAGGTACTACACTCGTTAACAGCCAGCAGTTGACTGTCATGATGTTGATCATTATCATTGGAGACCAAAGTTTTCAATCCACTCAGCACTCCGTTCATCAATCCTAGACTTCCTTAGCTTCCAAACAAGAATGCTACAGGAAACAGTGACAAAAGTCTTAATAAATTATGGTATATTACAACTACTGCTCCTCCCTCATTTGCATAATCACTCATTTCCATATAGAAGGCAATTACATTAGTCAATCATGACTTGCACTTAACAAATCCCTTTGACTACTCCTGATTACCTTCCTGACCTTCATATGCTTGGAAATGGACTACAAATGGACTACAAGTGGAATTCATGAGGTATACAGACCACAAAATGATGTGTTCAATGATCCTACCAGGGGCTGATCAAACTACCACTCCCTCAGTCTTCCTTCTATCATTTTTAAAGGAAAGAAATAACATCCTTTTCCCAGTCAACAGAGACATCTCCTGATCAGCATGAATTTTCATAGAGAACCACAGCCTCACAATCATGTTGGCCAACTCTTTTATCACTCTACGAATTTCATCTGGACTTGTGGATCTGAATACATTCAGCTGCTTTAAGGAGTCCACAGCCTGTTGCTCCCCTATGAGCTGCCCATCTCCCTTTCCAACCAAGTCAGTACATGCTGCTTTGGGACCAAGTTTTGCTTGCAAAGACTAAGGCAAAAAAATCCCCCAACATTAAGCATTTCAACCTTTTCCACATTGTCTGTAACTGGTTGTTTCCCCACCCCCATCCATCAATGGACCTATCTACATGTTCGATAAGCCTCCTTATGCAACTAATGTACTTTTAGAAGACGTTCTTGTGAGCCTACACTTTCCCTGTTAGTCTTCACATCTGATGGGCTTTGGCCTTCCTGATATTTTTGCTAAGTATGCTCATGGTACTTTTATATTTATCTTTTGCTATCTCAGGTGCAGTACAGGGGATACGTTATTGCCACTGCTAGTAACAGGCCATGGGGCTTTATGTTAAGTCAACAGTGCACAGCATCAGGGACTTGTCACACCTTATTTAGACTTGAGCTACTTTAGCTATAAGAGTACAAAGTCTAAGTGCCAACTGTTGCCTTATTTGTTTTTCAGCTTCAGCTTAGTGATGTATAATTTTGTGATGTTACCCTTAAAAAAATCACAAAATATATGGTAAAGACCTAACAAAACAAATGGGTCATTATGGAACTAAACCTGGAGCCCAATAAGAAAACAAGTGTAGCAACAGACCCTTTTGGAAACACAAAAATAACACCAAGCAGATCCAAGACTAAGGAGAAAGAAACTGTCATTTTATCAAAATTTCCTTCCCAATGAAGAACTTAGGATGTTGAAGACTCTCTCGTCATAATTCACTGTGAAGAAATACAAGGTAGATACAAGAAGATTTGTATCTAACAGTTAGCAGCAATTAGTATTAATTGGATCATTTGGACTAAAGGTATTCGTGGTCAGGGCCCTGAGTTCAGCAGTGTATGCTAATTTATCTGTCCAACTAATAACCATCCTTCTCTGAAATTCTCTGTAACCTCTTCACACACAAGGCAGTAGCTGCTTGTGTTCAATATCTGCTCTGATACAGTGCAGCTGTACAATCTGGTATCAGACTTCTGTGAAAACAGCTAAGTCATGATTGAGTAGCACTTGGCACCTCCAGCCACTGGCTTGAGTTGCATTTAAACTCAGGTTCCGGCTGTTGGTCCTTGCCCAAGCTATATCTTAGGTATGCTGTCTCTGGCCATACACCTTGTGAAGCCTAGCTTACTTGATTTCCTGGCTTGATCATGGACTCACCTTCTCACTGTGAATTTGGCTGTCAGTCACTAGACTGTTGGCTGAAATTGGTTACTGCCACCAGACCTGCTATGCTTGTCATCTTTACATACTGTGGGATTGCAAGCCGTATTTGAAAGGCCTCTGCCAGACTTGCTCTCACCTTTGGTTTCTGTCTCAATTTATTTTGTGGAGCAGCCTGTGCTTGCTGCTCCCTGACAGCTAATATCATTGAGTTGGACTGATAATATCTCATCATTTGTATTTTGATTAGACCTAAGACTTTGATCAGACTGTTCATAAATTCTTAGTGCCACATATAAGATATATTTCTTCAGCACAGATATGTTGCACTGGATCTGCAGCAGTGTATGCTTCCTTTTTGTATTAGTTCACCGAGAACATCCCTGCATTGCTAAATGGGTCTTCTGCTGAAATTCTCAGTCTTCCTAAGTAATCAATTCATTCCTGGGCTGTTAATAAACTTTCTGCAAAACTTATCCATCTCTGACTCCTTTCTGTAGTTTAGCGTACCAAGACTTGAATAAGCTGAATCATCTCATGGTCACAGTAGCCTAAGCTATACAAGTGACCAAATTGCTCTTCTCTATCTTTTTTAAACAGTCTGCACCCATCCCTAACCATGCTCCAATTGTGCACACTATCACCGTCTTCCTTACTATGATCACATTGTAGCCTTGACACCGACCTGGAATTGCTGTTCTTCCTGTTTTTCCTGTTTGCTGCCCAAGCTCTGTGCAAATGTAGGCACAAATATTTGAGTAAAGAATGCCCACAGAACCTTCTAGTCTCCTTCAATTTGTTCAATGTTTCCTTGGCTGTAAAGGGAATATAGATCCATGTATTTGCTACATGAATGAACAGCAAGGTAAAGTAACAGCAAGGTCAGATAAACTTTGGCAATCTTTTACGCAGCGTCTCAGATTTGAGCCCCAGGAAAGCAGCAAACTCCCTGGGGTGATATGTTGTTATGGAAATTGGCAGCCTTTGTCTCATGGAGGAAGAAAACTTCAACCACTAGCATTCACTGCTTTCTGTTTAATAGTGCTGGTTCTAATTTGAAGATCCAAGATGCTCAGCACAGACTCTTCCCTCAATGCAACTTTTTTTTTCCTTCCTTTCTTCAGAGCTCTGAACCTACTTTTTGAAGGAACAGCTGCAGTTGGAAATGGAGATTTCTCCATTGCCGGAACTCTGTTTCCTTGATGCTTCTGTCTTCTTTTGGTCACACCAAACTTCTCAGCCCTGAAGGGTTTGGCTTTTGTTTCTGCAGAGTCTCTGCAAAGATCCTGTCAATCTGGCACTGCAGGAAGTCTACCAGAGCACGCATCTAACTTGTGAGGTCATTGCCTTTCACAATGCAGTGCCAGGGAGAAACCTCGAGAACTCCCACCTGCCTCAGACTAGGGTTGCAGCATCCACCCTCAGGATTCATTTGGATTACAGAAGTAATGATTACACCATCCTGGGCCTGAGAGAAGCTCCTGTAGGGTGTTGTCAACATTTACACATCCTTTTCTACTATGAGCAGCACCTTTGACACTTCAATATGTGTACTAAATGCCAACTGCTGCATCAACTGCCCTGTTACTGGGTGCAGACCAAGTCTGCAAAGCTCCTTGTCACTTAAGGGTGCCTAGATGCCCTATAAGTAGGAAGCTGGACATGACTGTTCCCCTCTCTGCCAGGTCCACTTTTTGGCAGGTAAATTCTGTCACTCTTCCTGAGATCTTGGCCATGATTTACTTAGCCTGTAAGCAGTGGATCCACTGCATGTTGTTGCTTCTTTCACTGTTGTCCAGAAAAGAACATCAACAGAGACCCGGAAGTGGTCTGATCATTTATGAATTGTGACAATCTTGAATGAAAATATTTTAGCAGTTAAACGTGGGAAACTGCACTAAAGCCTGCCAAAACAACTTGGTCAGCAAAGTTATAAATTATAGAGCATTATAGTCATGAGACCAAAATGCTCTTGACCAGGCACCATTTAGGTAAAAGAATCTCCAAAATCCCCCATATATTAACTGTATATGCAGCCAAAGCTGTATTTTTGTATTTCTAATTCATAACTCAGAAGGTGCAATTAAAAAGCATGAGTTCAATGCAACAAATAAACATGAATTTATGTTTTTTTAAAAGTCACATTTTTTCACTTATTCTGTGTGCCACGAACACCAAATCATAGCACGAGTGTGCAAACCTGGCTTAAAATCTGTCTTTGCATACATTTGATTTTGCTATTCTTTTATATTTCCCAGTCCATGGGGTCTCTGTCAGGGGCCACTGGAAGGTTTATCTTCAATTTCTGTTATGCATAGATGCCAGGAAATGCTTTGGCACCTGTTTTCTCATGCTGCATGTAATGTTGGACTAAGTAGAGATTCAGAGAACCTTCTGAAGTTTTCTGATTCACTCAGAGTACCTTCTAAAGTTCTCTGATTCACTCAGAGTGAAATTTACCCTTTGACTGGGTAAATTTTGGTCATCAAGAAGAATCTGGGACTTCGAACTTGAGCTCCACAGCATTTGTGAAATCTCAGTATAGACAGTGATTGGTGATCTTCGATAATCTGGATCTTCTTTTATTTTTTTAAAGTATATTTGAAAATATTTCTGAAATATACTTGCTTGGAAGGTAAACCAGAAAAAATCTCAAATGTTTTGCTCTTACTAACTCTTTCAGCTACCTAGAATCTGACAAAATAATATAAAATATTTTGGAAAATAACTGAAGAACAAAGCCAAAACAAAACATTAGCTAATTGGCTTAGATACACAGCTCCCAAAACACACCCCAGGAGTGTCTATTGCCTAAATGCTACAGTGCAGTGCACAGCCAACAACCAGCTGCATGTATACATGACGCTGTATAACCTGAGAGGTCTACTGTGAACAGTTGTTGAAGATTTATGTTATTCCTTAGCTCTCACAGCACACACTACAGAGCTTTTCAGGGTGAACGTGAATCATACACAATATCTTTGTTGCCAGGAAATGGAATGAGGCAAATGTAGTCACATCCCACTCACATTTTTAATGCAACCTAAGGAGCTCTAAGCTCCTCACCCCAAAAAAATTCAAACCCCTGTACCTGTCAGCACGACATCTACCACCACGTTTTCAAGAGTTGGATTTCTGAAGGATATGATGACAGAAGAATGCTGGCCAATGCGTGCACTTATGCTGGTTGGTTCCATCAACTGAGGAGGAAGACCAGTCCCCGACAGGTAAAATATCCACTCTTTAAGCTGTAGATGAAACATGTGTCATTATTTATTTTTTGACAAGTGAGATAGGTAGATTTTAAGGCATTTTGCCTACTTGTCGCTTCTAGTGTTCCATGTCTCTTTTCCATTGTAAGTGAACTGCTGTTTAACATTTTCTTTCTTTCTTTCTTCTTCCCCCAAGCTGTTATGTTTCTCTAAATATTGCTATCTGTAAACCAATAATTCCAGTCTGGGAGATGTTCACATCTCCTCTTTGCATTTAACTTCTGTGCTACTCTGAGCACAGAGTATTTAACTTCCATGTAGCTACTCAGAGCTTAAGAGTGTAGTGAATGGAAAGAGGTAAGTGGCTGCAAAAGAGCAATTCAAAGCACGTATATTACAACCTGAAAGCATATGAAGTGAGAAGTCGTCGACAAAAGAAGAAAGAAAATAATTCTTTGATGGGACAGCAATAGAATCACACAAAAAGCTAAAATTGTTACTTCAAAGATAATAAAGAACATTAACCACTATACACAGCAGAACTGGTAATACTGGAAAGAACCAGTGCATACAGAGTATCACCACAGAGCAGAAAAAAATGAAAATGTAATTAAACCGATGTGTTGATTTTGATCATTTTTTTCGGTATGACAGTAAAGAGTTGCGTGTCCTACATTTACTCTACTAAGGTTTTAAAGAGTGATGTTAGTAACGCCACTCATTATAGAACCTTTAAAGGTGAATGAGCAGCAAAAGTGAATGGTAAATATAAAGATACTACCATTATTTTAGGGAAAATATTTAATTTGTACATTCATGTTGCCGCCTTTAAATAATAACAATACAGAATAAAATCTGAGGCTTATTATAAACTGCTCAAAGGGACCCTTTGATCTGCTCTGTTCATTATCACTCAAAAAGGTACACATCAGAGAGAATACAAAATAATAAATAAAATCAGAAGACTATTTTTATTATCCGAAATATTGCATTTACTTCTGCATAGCCTGTCTGAAAAAATGAAGGAAAATCTGTAATAGATAGGGTTCAAAAAACTAACAACAAATCTGGAAATCTTACAATAAAATGTGAATAATATATTGAGACTTCTCCGCATAAACAGGGATAAATAAAATGGCACATTGTATGTCTTCAGAAAATGGCTTTGGACAGCAAAATGTCAAGCTTTTATTATCATTATATTAGAGAAATAGTCAATCCAACAAGAAAAAAGATATTTTAACCTTACTGAAGCAAAATTTTTTGTTAAATTCATCTAAGGCTACAGAATTTTAATTTAGAAAAAAAAAAAAAAGAGGAAGAACTGTTTACTGATGTAGAGACTACACAATACTAAAAGTCAGAATATAGAGTCTATGTTTTGTTTAGGATTTAGACAGTGATTTACATCACCTGCTTTATGGGGACTCCTGAATTACTCAGACCAATAAGAATTAAAAAATAACTCCCTTTAAAATTACATTTTATTTCATTATTGTTGACTTAAATATGACCTATAGCCTGTTTACGGTTACAGATTCCTGAGCAGGAAGCTAGCACCACTCGCTATCAGATTTTGACAGCAAGGAGAATGCTGCTGCTATACAGACTTTGAAGCAACACAGGATAAACTCTTTGGTGAAGTCCCTTTGCTGGTCATAGTCAACAAGACACTGCTCAACAGCTTGCCAAGGCAGCATGCCATAGTATTTGTGTTCCTGACTTATATTCTTTTTTACCACATCAGCCTCAAGAAGTCACATGTAAACAAAAGGCTGAGCAGACTTTGCAGGCTTATTTTGAAGGACTGGAACACAGGCATGAGCATGCCAGAAGTCCATATTTTCAGAAAGCTGGATGCGTCAAGCTATTAGTGGTCTACACTGGCTTGCTATTGATACTTTGTGCTTCCTTACAAACACAATTTTTTTTGAAAACTCTTAATAAAGAAGTTATGAGACCATATTAGTCTTAACAATGCTTTCCAGGCCCATTGTAAATTTGTGTGAATCACCTTGTAGCAAGTAATTTTACATTGAGGAGTGGGAGGAGTGCACATGTTCATATTTTGTGCAGGTTGTCTGTAAAGATCAAGTTTGAGCTGCTGAAGGCTCAGGCTCATGATCTACAAACATTAAAGACTGTAGCTTCCACTGAGTTTTTGTGGTTAACAAGCGGAGCCATTTTGAACTCCATTGCTTCAAGTGCTGAGCACCTTTAAAACAAAACACTGAAACTTTATCAAACTGAGCAGCTAAAGAAGATGCCAAATAAAATTAGCGATCAGTCTGGAAAATAAAGGAAGACAACTAAAAATTATACAGATTATAGGACAGGCCTGCGCTGTCTGACCTGCAGTTACTGTTCCTCACTGACCCACTTCGTGATGGAGCTCAAAATCATGTATGCACAGTGCAAGAAATCAAGAGGAAAAAAGATTGAAAAAAAAATCCTAAGGCAAAATACTACAAGACAGGAGCTAATATTGGGCTCAGTTTCTCTCTAAAATTACTTACTACTGTTAAATACTCTGCATTACACCTGGATGCTTGGTAAGAGAATATGGTAACACGGGTATGTTATAACTGTAGGTGTAGCTTATGTTCAAATCGACTTTTCAGTTGTGCTGTCCCAACAAACTTAATTTCAGATTTTCACAATGATTAGAGCTAAACTCTGATTCACTTTGTGAAGAGCTCTTCATACAGCTTCAAACTAGAAACAAATTAAGCAGGTAATAGCACAGAGCAGTTTCCCTCAGTTCAGCAAAGCAGCACAATCAGAAATAGTTAAGGTTTATCCTGTAAGCACCATCATTAACTGATTTTAGGTTAGTCAGATATTCAGCTATTAGGTGGCTTAAATGTCCATTCAGATATATTTAACCAGAGCACTCGAGGGAGGGAAATCAATGTCGGTGTTGGGGTGTTACATTAAAAGTTGTTTGAGGCATCCACCAGTGATGAGAAACATTCTTCAAGTCTTCATTATATAGGGCAGCTGTATCTGTGCAAATATTCACTGTCAGCTATCAGTATAACAATTAGCAAACTAAAATAGTCTTGGATTAATTTAGTAAGGACTGTAGCAGTGAAAATGAATGAAAATTTATAAAATTCAAAAGATTCAGGCATAAAAAGAGCACTAAGAAATTACAAAGGTTATACCAATATATTGAAATATATTGAATATATATTGAAATGGTTAAAGGGGTCTGGACAAAGCAGTTAGAAGGATGGGCTACTGACTAAATAAAAACTTTCAGATTTGCCGTTACTTGAAAGGAGATGCACTGGATGTGAAGATTCAGGTGGTAGGGCTCAAATTGTTCCTGAAAGGTTTAAATTAATTGCTGTACTGTTTTATGTCTTCTGTATTTGGTGAAGAATTTATTTTTCTTTTAAAAAATATAGATAAGATTTCTGTGTACCATTGGGATACAGACAAGATAAGGACATTCTGTCCTCTTGAATTTGCCTTAGATATACACTATTCATATTAGAATTGCTGTCTCCTTGTTTTTATCCTTAATAAATATTTAAGAAGAGAGATCTTGAAAATAAATGCTGTGCTAACACCACCTACAAATAACCTGTCTGTTCAACACACTTTACTAGGAAAAAAATTGCCACATCACTTCCTTCACTATTTGTTTTCTTCATATAAAATAATATTTGTTTTTTCAGTATTACATAAAACACTACTAAAAACTCCTGGTAGCACTTAACTGGAGTAATTAACAGGTCAGCAGTCTATTAGGATATGTGAAAGTCCAAAAAGAATACAGAGAGGAAACTGCACAGAAAGCAAATGCTTCATTCAACCACAGCTCATGTGATGAAATATTATCATCTAGATCATATTATCAGCTGGGTTTTTTTTTTGTTTCCAGTTTTAATTTTTAATCAGCTAGTAGGTCATGTTGATGACTCCTATTTGGTTATTTACTTGTTTCCCATTTAAAATTAGGAAAATTCACAAAGAAAAAAATGTCAACAATTCTAAGACGCTCAAAATAGAAACCATTTTCAAAAAAACTGAATGGAAAAATTCACTTTTTCAAGTGCAAGACCTTTCAAGATTCAGATCAGATAAAAAATGAAAAAAATTAATGTTTTTGGGGGTTGGGAAAAACATCAAGAAATTTAATTTCAGAGGTGACAATGCTAAGTGCTTCTGGTGTTAAAATACTAGAGCTAGTTACCAAGAAAACTAAAATTATTCATTACTTATTCTAGCTCCTAGGCCACTACGCCACTTTTTAATAATATAAATAGAATAATTTCTGTGTAAAACTAAGGTTAAAACAAATTATAACTTTTGAACATCTTTACATTTGCTCTTTCATTATGCATCCAGACATTAAATTTCAACTTGACCTACAGACTCAAACCCTTACTTACATGCTTATTAAAAATATTATCTAATCTGAATTCCAAGTGTTGTGGGAAGCAAACACAGTATCATACCTGTGAACATTTGAAAGTTATTGATGCCTTGTGATTGCCTTTTCCAAGGGCAGATGGATAGAATTGCACGGGTACTTCAGTGCTGGAATGAGGAGCGACAATCAGCTGCACAAATACAGGAAAGAAGCAAAGGAAAGAAAGGGGGAAAAGAAATCAATTCTTTTGAGTCTGTTTCTGTTTTGTGCTTTTATATAAACAGTGTTGATGTTTATATGATTAATGTGTTCCACCTGATGCATTCTCTCCTCTCAGCACGCATAGGCTGCTAAAGGCAGCAAGTGTATTGCAGTAAACAATCCTCGTGGCAGTCACTGCACGTTCATTCCCCAGGAACTACAGAGCTGCTGTTACAGATTGTTCCAAGGACATGGACAGCAGCTTTCACAAATACCATTCAAACATGTCTTTGGTGTCTGATCAGATTGATGACACTAAAAGGTTATCACATTGACCTCCAAATGCATGAATTGGCTTATAAGGGAAATATATAGTCAGTTCTAATGAACTAGTGCTTTGTCTCTCTTCCACTTACTTTTATCTGTAACTGATGGTGCTAGTTTTCTCTTCATCTGAAGTATACTACTTGAGTCTCAGTTGCACAGGGAAAAGCAAAGTAGCTGACTACAATGGGGTCATAAATGTTTTTAAGAACTAGATAAGCAGTGAAAGAACAGAATTATGAATAATAAAAGTGCTAATGCAATGAGAGAATTATCAGCTAGAATAATTGAATACACAACTACCATGACTATTTTTTTTAATTAAAAAAAGTACTGGGCTTTTAATGGCATAGATTTTTAAATAATGCTTGCATGTAAGAAGATATAAAAAGATAACTGATTTGAATTACCGACACTCAAGCTGTATTTTAAAAACTAATATAATTTACAACTAATAAAGGTCAAAACAACACCCTATAACAGCTGGCACTGAAAGGAAATGTCAGCCCTGGAGGAACAGGCTGCTAACAGGCAGTGAACAGGAGTTATTAAAACGTTCATTTTTGTTTACTACATATAATGGTTGCAAGATGCCTGACTGCACCAACAAGCCCTGCAACCTCTTCCCACCCCGGGTGTTGGACTGCCTGTGCTCTGATATGGTGCCCGGCTCAGGGCTGAGGAAGGCTTGAGCTTATGGCACAGTGAGGCAGGGAGCTCCACCAGTAGCCCTGTCACACCACACCCAGACACAAGCAAGCAGAGGCATCATGGTGGCAGGGATGAGGACCCACTGCAGCACCAGCACCACTGGCCATGGCCACAGCACAGAGGCCAAACTGGAGGCCCCAGTGGGTGAAGCAGGGACAGAGGTGTCCACTCCCAGCCCAGGGTACAGGCCCCTAATAAGGCTTATATTGCTTCTCCATGCTGCCCCGTGGCTTTCCCTGTCATTTCAGAGCTGGACCTGGGCAGGGGCCACAGGCATCCTGGTCCTGCAAGTCATCTTCTGGGCGTGACTATAGTGTACTGGTACAATTATGGACTGGGATGCTGGTGTACCTTGAACAACAGATATTCCTACTGATGGCAGTGGGAGCTAGATTGAGTAGAAGAAAAGACAGAGCTCAGATGTGGTCAACTAACGCACAAAACGTGAAATGTTATTTTTCTGTTTTGGGGGCAAGTTTTAAAATAATTTATCAGAATATTGCCATAACAGTTTATTGGTTTGAAGACATTAACTGTCTTGTCTGTTGGGGGGGTGGTATTGTATTTTTTCAAACTTTATAAATTTAATTTTACAGTTTCCACTGCATGAGAAAAAACATTTCTGGAAGGGTAACTAGGTGGGTGTCACACAAAGAACATGCGGCTGGCTGCTCTGGGCCCACTCCCACTCAGCTGTTACAGCACCTTCACCTCCCATGCAGGGAGCACAGCACTGCTGCGTCACCCACACTTCACAATCTCGCACATCCCATAGGTGAGTGATAACCTGAAAACACATTTGCACCAGCAGTCAACTGCCACTGTGCCACACTTATGACCTCTGCAAGGCTTCTGTATTGCCCAGAATAACAGACTTGAGGGAGTCACCTCCCACAAACCACCTCCATCCCCATCTGCCCTACTGCCCAGAGTTCATTTAGCTGTTCATCATCTAAAAGGAGCCTGAACAGTTCATTTCTCAGTGAGTTCCTGGGCAAGTTCAGTATCGAGACACCTTTTTTTGAGATTTTTACTTTCCTTTACAGTCTAATTCCTACCTACTTTGTCAAAACCAACCAGCCTCATTTATCAAATGAAGACTTACAAATGGAGAAAGAACCTTAATTATTACTCCTTCCTAAATACTTTTGAATGAAATTAAATGCAAGGTAAAGACAGGTTGTCACAGCAGAACACATGACTAAATTAAAACTACAATTTTAAATTTTTTAGTAATTTCACTAAAAGACACCTACAATATTTGGAATAATAACTCTCCCATAAAGATGAAACAGACTGGAATTCCATTTTCAATAAGCATTACTTGACATATTATAATTACACAGAAAATGCACTGCCACAATGAATTTAAATAATCAACATGGAGTTATGATAATCCAGCAGACTGCCTGCTCTGAAAGCAGAAGAGATTGGGTTTTTTTACATTAGAAATCTGTTTTAAAAAAATCATTTTATATTACACAGTATGATGTTCTACAGTATCCAGAAAGCAATTTGTTTTGAAATAAGGAGTTCGGTAAAAAAAAAGAACTTACTTTCTACTGAAAGCCAAAAAAATAAATTACTTTAAAACTAGAATTGAGAAATAACACTAACAACATGTTTAAGGAAAGTCATACTTTGCCACAATGATCCAATAAAATATGCTGAATTGAACCCATCCTCTGCCTTTTATTTTGTTTACATAAACAAGTGTCTTCCAAGATACTCATGTGAAAGGGAACTAGTGTCATTGCTCTTCATAAGATAACTATTCAAATACAACAACTGAGTCTGAAGACAACTGAGCAACTACACATACATTATTCCTGATATAAACCCAATAAAGGAGGGGATTTTTCATTAAATCTAAAATTATATTCTCTACTCCATACAAAACAATACTCTCGGTCATTAACAAACTAAGCTTGCACATAGATACTTTGAGACTGCACTCCTCTCCACCAGCCCTTCTTTATTAAGTTATTTTGCCTCAATAAAAATTGTGTTTCATAGCCAATGAGGTTGGAAGACAGCTTTATGAAAAAGGTTTAGGCTAGCTATAAGAGAGGAGACTAGCAAGCTGAAATCTTACAGTGAAAACATGTTTCTTTTTGGCCTTCTAGATGATCCTATTTGTAAGAGTTTTTTGTACATTTAGGTTACATCATAAATATATGTGTGTATAAATATATTACACATACATGTGAAATCTGTTCACGTTTTGGACTAGAGGCAAAACAGTAAGTTGGGGAACATAGCATTACTGATGATTGAGAATTTTCATCTGTTAAATGCTGAACATTAATCCTTCTCTACTAGAGACAAAGCAAGCTGTGGTTAGGAAAGAAACACAAAACTCAACATCCCAATGACTTCCCCCAGAAACTCATAAATGCCCAATATATTAATAAAAAACAAGTTAGGAATTTGCAGCACACTTATGGGAGTTCACTTCTTTTCCAACTTTTAGAGAATTTGGCAGCATTTATAAGGATGCTAAGTCAACCCATTCAGTGTAAGGTTGACAAGAAGGGAAATAAAAATTACGCATAGCTTGGTAAAAAAAAAAAAAAAAAAAAAATATCCTAATCACATTAAAGGAAATCCTTGGAAACTTTTATCAAATTCTTGAAAGAAAACCAAGATGGTATATTACATTTAAAGCTGTTTTAGGCTACAATTGCAAAGCTGCTAACAAGACACATATGCTTTTCTCATTTTAATCAGTTTACAAAGAAGTTAATGGAGCTTCTTCTAATTTACATGAAGCTGACAAGAGATTTAAAGCCTTCAAATTTCATTTAGACTTCATTAAGCACCCAGAAGTTCAGGGACAGATACATTAAATAAATATTAGGTAGTTGCTTATAGCAAATTCACCAAAGCTATCATTTAACTGGTAGAACTACTGTAATTCACAAAAAAATATTTCAGAATTCTATGCATAAACAATATATAGGACTGAGTACTTTATTAAGAAAAAAAGATAGAGAGGAAAGAAAATTACTGTAGTTAGTGTTGAATGTGTCTTTTCCTAAGCAATCTAATATAGTATTGGTGATATGTGAATCTCTGGTGATAAATTAGGAAAGCTGAAAGGGGAAGGTTTTTTTATTATTATTTATTAATTTCCTGGACAAGGTAACAGGCAATCTGCAGGAGCCAAAAGTCACTATAATTAAATCTAATCCACTTCTATGCCAATGACCCAAACATAACATGTATAATACTCCTAGATAATTAATATAGTTTGCATCTATTATGTTTCTTAGCTCCTATTCAAATACCAATTGATGAAATGATTAGAAATAGCACTTGTTGAGTTTAAATGTAATGTATGAAGATGTGCTAATATGCATGATATAAAAGACAGACTAAAACAAACACTTCATGTTTTATACTTTATACATATTTAATGTAATACTAGATATGCAAAGTATAGGGCAGTTCAGTAAGTGTGATCTCCTTTAGCTGTTCTCTTTAGGGTCCCTTTTAAGAACATTTGGTCTTGTTGTACTGCTATATTTGAGGCTGAAAGCTATTTAGTTTCTGAAAACAAAAAATGCACACATTATGACTTCATAGCATTTCTCTATTGTCCCCATACAATCCATTTTTTACCTTCTCAGCTTTATTTCAGGATCTTATTACAATATTCCTCTCCTCTCTCTCTGATCCTTATACTAGTTTGTACAAATATAGCAGCTTTGGCATATGTCTTCCCTGCATTATCTTCAACACGTCTAGAAAAGGCGTAATTGCCATTTCTTTCCTGTTCGCTACAGGTTTCTTAATTTTCTTTTTTTGCACTAAAGGTTCTATATTCATATCCTAATAAGAGGTCCCTCTAACTTCTTGCACCAGGGTTTCCATGCATCTGTCTTCCCTTTTCTCATTTCACCATCATAAAAAGGACGCATACTTAACAGCATTATTAATAACATCCAAAGAGTTCTTTATAGGATCTGTACTATTAACTAGTAATTAATGGTTAATAACAAATATTTTTCAGAATCCTGAACATCTAGAATTCTAGCAAATCTCAATGAAAATAAGAAAGCTGAACTCATCTATAGAATTCTCAGTCCTTGAAAGGACAAAAACATTAGGCAGCAATATGGAAGGGCTTCTGTGATGGATGAAGAAAAAAGTAGTGTACATAATAATAACAGGATGAAGATTTTCCCAGTGGAAAACAGTCTCAGGGTAAATTTGTCTGGAGTTTGGAGGATAAAACAATTCCACGTATTTGCTTGAAGCTTTGTGTGGCTAAATTAATTGAATTCTTATTCATAGGCCCTGCAAGTAGGTTAAAAGTGCCATGACTATGACATATTCTTATATTCTTACATTAATGTTTTATCTACTTACCTAAATATTTACCTAGTTATCCTGTTGATTCTTTGAAACTTGTGAAGCTTCTAATACAGCTGGCTTATTTACAACTTCTCCTACTAATATCTCCTGAATATTATTTGCAACCAACACCGCAGTACTTCTGAAAACCATTCCACAAAGCACTCCAGGGAAAAAAAAACCAACTATACTTCAGCTTGTAGTGTTTTCCAAGTTTAATTGTTTTCATCCATAAACTATAAAATCTCTAGAATACGTATTTATAACGCCTCTAATCTTTGAGACTATGTTGTGTATTCTGAACCTACAGTACGATACACAATTCAATATGTTTTGAAAAGAAGGCTCTCTTCTATCACTTTTGTAAAAGCACCAAAATCTTACTTACAGGGCGTTCTGGATCAGTCTCAGTTGAAAAATTGCTAGGATTGCTGTTAACAATTTCTAGCTCCAGAGTTTCATGTGTAGGATTAAAAAGAGGTATGTATAGGTGAGCCCATCTGGAAAAAATACATATATGCAATGACTATTAAATACAAAGCTTCTTCCATGGCATTTTGTTATTCATCACTTGTTCTCTTTCTTGAAAAAATGAGTACCTTTTTAAAAATTCTTATTTTAATAAGAATTATGTTTTGTTGCATTACTATTTTTTCACTAGTATGGACACAGATTTAATAGCATTACTTAATATTATTAATAATTATTGATAACAGTAAAAACTGGTAGCAATAACCATTCTAATACCTGGGTCATTTGTAAGGGCAGAATTTGTCTTGATGTGCTTCAGGTGCCAGGAAGTTAGTTTAAGTCAGTTGGTTAAAAGGACTATCTAGCTCCCTCAATACTCAACAAGGAGAAAAACATTTTCAGGGAGAATTGGTCCTAATGGAGATCCCTAAGATGCGGAATCACTTTTCATTGTGTACAGGACAAGTCTAGTCTTAATGCCTTAAACCTGATGCCTAACTTCTAGATAAGAGGATGTGGAAATTAATCCTAGTGTCTCTTCTGATACCACAGCTTCACAATTCCTATGCTCCAATTTGCAGATTCATGTCTCACGTTTCTTTCCTTACTTTCTGTAGATCCAAATTTGGAACAAAACATTTTAGTCAAATAGATAATTCATAGTGCCGAGGTCAACAAAAAAATTTAGTTCCAAATAGTAAAATAATTTTAAGTATGTTTTATTCTGTAGCCTATCCATGGACTTACAGTCTGCCTCAGGAAAAGCACTGGACAGCAATTAAAGGTCATTGGATAAATGATATCTGTAACTCCTTTTTTCTAAGCAATGGTTTACAGGAAAAGCTTGTAATTAAGTGAGGCAGCCAATAGCTTTTGATTTAGTGCCACCAGGCAACCATTCTTCTTGATAAATCTTGTAACCTTGAGATATCAAAATAAACTTAATGTTCCACACCAACCATTTCAGTGGAGGTTCTGTGTGTATCCGTCCTATTTCTTCCCCTGCAGGGACTCAAATTCAGTTTCATTTTGTGCAATTGTTGCATTGTTCATTATAGCAAAATGGTAAATCATTATGTTGCACCTATAGATTACGTATTTTAATGAGTATTGTGGCTGTCCTGGAAAAAGGATTGGAGTATACTGATTGCCTAATTGTTATGCTTTAAATCAGCTGGCACTCTATTTTACAAACTGCCCTTCTTTATTTCCTTATTAAAGAATAAACAAACACAAGATACCTTCAAAAGGTAGTACAATTTTCAGAAGAAATCATAAGACTGCCAAAAAGTCCTCTATTTTGATCAAAATAATATATTATTTGCCTTTAATAAAGATAAATGACCATAAATCACATTCTTGTTATAACACCAAGGGACACATAGAAGAGATTCAAGGTCAATCAGTGAAAAAAATAAATAAATAAAGTTTGAAAAATGAGATACGTATATTGGTTTTGCTGTAATTAATCTACCTAATGGATACTCCCTCTAGTCAAAGCTCTGGCAGGTCAGCCGCCAGATTGCTCCACATATCTATCCTCTGGAAAAAATTAGTCAGTTAATCATAGATTAATGAGTAAGGAAAAAGAAAATATAAAAAGCAACATTCAGAGAGAAGATATTTCAGTCAAGCTTTATGACTGTAACTTCAGGCCCTAAAACTTGTGTGCAGGTGGTCTCCTTCCAACCTATACAGTGATGTAAATCCCCAGCAGTTGGATTTTTGGACTCTTTCATATCTAATACTTTGTCAAAGAGAAAATTATGTTGGAATATCTGAAATCTCAATACACAACTATTTGACTGTTAGAGGTTTTTCACGCTATCAAAATCCATTAAGAATCTCTGCCACCCCACACAAATTGACTACCATGGTTATTCTAGAAAAAGTTACGTATGACAGTAAATTCAAGACCACCATGAACATCATTTAACTGACTCATCTTCAATGACTCCGCTGTGGAGCCCGTAACAGGATGGATAGATGAAGATGGAGAATATCAAGGAGAAGGTTTCTTTGCTTAGAGGCATATGCTAAAATTAATGTATATTAATTATAGAATTAGTTAAAGATAAGATACACAGAAGTGGAATTTAGCATTCAGAAGAGCAGTGCATCCACAGAACCTACTACTAAGCAGAGGTAATAAGTGGAAGAGCACTACTGAAATTCTAGCATTCTTCAAAGTCTTACCTACAAGTTTTGATTTCTGTCTTGAAAGTAAGACTGAAAATTATCCTATTAAAATGTAAGATTAAATTTTGTTGGGTTCATTTATTTCTCTGTTCTACGTAGTTCATTTTCTTAACACTTGCAGTGTTCCAACCATGTCTACCCCCAAGATCTGCATGACAGAGTTGTATTACTTCAGCATTTCTTCAGGTTAAAATAAATTGATAACCAGTATACAAGCACTTGTAAAGCAGGACTGTCAGATATATTCTGAGTTCAGAAAGATAAAAGAAACAGAAAATAAAACAAATCTACAGAAGTCTCTATTATGGGTCTTTATGGTTACATTCCCCAGTATTTTCAGAGTGATTTCTATATAAAGACTTCAGAGGAAGTCTACATATACACTACAATTCCATTTCAATTGTTTTTCTGGAAGGAGAATTTCACCTGTCGGCACATAAAGCTATGAAAATTACCTGCAAATTACTATAGTACATATACAGCACTATTCTGGCTTTTTGATGTAAACTCTTCATATGTTTTCCATGATATTTCAAAACAGTGACCAAGTTCAGCGCTATGAACTACGTACTTACTTTCCAAGCTCACATTCTATTGCAGGTAAACGAGTTGGCAATGGTTTCTCTACAATCAACTGCAGTGCATACCAAAACTCTCCAACCATATCTGACAGGAATATGACACTAAAAAGAGATACATAAGCTTAATATGACACAGCTTCTGTGCAGACAATTAAAAATGTACAGATTAATATTCAGGAAAAACCTAATGAGTTCAAGATAGTGAACTCTTTAATTAGCTTCCAATTTTCCTGTAACACTTCTTGCTGGTATCTGAATTCAGATACCAAAACAAATAATATTTATAATTATGATGCAACAAAATCTCTTCTTCATGTTTCTTAACTTCTGAGCATAAAAAGTTGTTTGTGGTTTTTTTTGTTTGGTTGTTTGTTTGTTTTTAAAAATACAATTCAAAAGCATTTCAACTGCTAACTTACAAGAGTAAGTTTTAATTTCATTTCAATGCTACAGTATTTTCTTTCTAG
Source organism: Antrostomus carolinensis (assembly GCF_000700745.2). NCBI lineage: Eukaryota > Metazoa > Chordata > Aves > Caprimulgiformes > Caprimulgidae > Antrostomus > Antrostomus carolinensis. Next base: position 160,032 of record NW_010327882.1, read on the forward strand.
CCATCTTGAACTCAAAAAACAAAGTAATAGTATTCAATGGTTTTAAAAAGGAAAATCTTTTCAAATCTAGTGATGAAAACTGAGGAATAGATATAGATGCATTTATATGAGCATGGCAAAGAGATATGCTTCAAAGGAATATTCAATATAATGTTTTGATATACAATGAAATATTGTCATGACTGAAAATTGCTTGCTGCTGGGCGAGATATGTACAGCAATATATTTCTGTGATAGACATTCTAACACATTATTTTCCTACTGCAGAATTCTTTTTCTATTTCTTGGGGTTTTTTGAGTAGCAGAGTCATAATAACATTAAACCATATCTCTGTAAGCATATAAAAACTTACATGAAATGCACTGTGCAAACCCATGACCCACTAAGGACCAGTTCTTGTCCTAAACAATACATAATTATGTCTGTTCCATGACTTTATGGTTCAAAACTATCCTCTGTGCCAACAGAGCCTTTAAAGTGAGCATAAACCAGCTTAGGAAAGAATCATCCATTTGCAAAGGTACACCTGCCACAAACACTTTTATAACACTTCTTGCCAGCTGCTACCGTAGCAAAGGAAACAGAGCATGGCTTCAGAAAAAAAGGTAATAGTGTGGATGCAATGTGGAAGTACCTCTGTTCAGCTGTAATTGTAGTCTTTGGGAGCTGTTGCAATTTAAAGCAGCTGTTAGCCAGTTCTCTAGTACAGTACTACATAACTGTATTGAATATGTACTGGTGCTTTATGTCAACTTTGCATATATACCTCTAAGTCCCAGCCTACCAATCAGCTGAGCCCAAAGTTTTGCCAGTTAAAATAAACCTTTATTCTATTATTTGGAAATTCTGCACTTGAAAAATACCAGAAATATTATCTAGTATGAAAAAATGAGGTCTATTCTCCTTTGCAGCTTCAGAATGCATAATTTCTACAAATTCCCACAGAAAAAAATATTAACTAGAGTGATAACAGTACTCATTTTTATAAAACAGTATTGCTTGAAAACCTGGCGAGGTGAGTGAGGATGGAAAGGAAGGTCCATCCGGGAAGACATCCAGGGTGGGTCAGTCACCCTCACACCTCAGGACTAGTTCAATCAAGAAAAAAAGGACAGTAACTGTGGGAGGTGATTCCCTTCTGAGGTGAACTGAGCGCCCCATCTGTCGACTGGATCCCTCCCACAGGGAAGTCTGCTGCTTCCTTGGAGCCAGGGTGAGAGACGTTACCAGAAAAATCCCTAGTCTGGTAAGGTCCTCAGACTATTACCCACTATTGGTCTTTCATGATGGCAATGAAGAAGCAAGCAGGAGAAATCCTAGGGCAATCAAAAGGGATTTCAGAGCCTTGGGGCGGTTGATTAAAGGATCAGGTGCTCAGGTAGTGTTTTCATCAAGCCTACCTGTAGCAGGGAATAATATTGAATGAAACAGACAGACCCAGCTGCTCAACATATGGCTCCAAGGTTGGTGTCATCATCAGAACTTTGGGTTTTTCAATGATGGGATGGTTTATTCATTGCCAGGTCTATTGACGTCTGATGAGATGAGCCTTTCTCAGAAGGGGAAAATAATTTTTGCCCAAGAGCTTGCCAGGCTGGTGGATAGAGCTTTAAACTAAATTGAAAGGGGGAAAGGGACCGTAACATGAACAACAGGATGGCTGGATGACAACACCTTGGTTCAGGTACTAAGGGAACCGACCAGGAAAGGTACCTTCCTTGACTTGTTGCTCGTCAACAGAGAAGGTCTTGTGGGGGAAGTGGTGATTGGTGGCTGCCTTGGCCACAGCGACCATGAAGCAGTCAAGTTCAAAATCTATGGTAACAGGAGCAAAACTACCAGCAAGACCTCAGCTCTAGATATGAGGAGAGTGGACTTCAGGTTGCTCAGGGAACTACATAGTAAGATCCCCTGGGAAAAAGCTTTTGAAGGTGCTGGAGTCCACCAGTGCTGATCACTTTTACCACCTCCTAAGGAGGAGTCAGACAATCTGCACAGGAGCAGAAAATCCAAAAGTGCCGGAAGTCAAGCAAATGAGGCAGAAGGCTGTCTTGGCTGAGCAAGGATCTTCTTCTAGAATTAAGGCAGAAAAAGACAGTGTATGGCCAGTGGAAGCAAGGTCAGGCAACATGGGAGGACTACAGAGATGCTGTTCGCCACTGCAGGGAGAAAATCCGTGCAACTAAAGCTCAATTAGAGTTTAAGCTGGCTAGTATTATGAAAGAAAATAAAAAAGGCTTTTTAAAATATGTTAATAGCAAAAGGCAGACCAGGAATAACATTGGCCTGTCACTTGATGAGCACGGTCACCTCACAAACAATGACGCAGATAAAGCAGAGACATTCAATGCCTTCTTCGCCTTGGTCTTCAACACCGAGGATGGGCTCAGGAACCCTCAGAGCCCTGGGCTTGAGAACCATGACTGTCCAGCCAACATGGGTTCATGAGAGGAAAGTTCTGCTTAACAAACCTAATCTCTTTCTATGATAAGGTTACCCACCTAGTTGACCAAGGGAAGCCAGACAATGTAAACTTTTTGGACTTCAGTAAAGCCTTTGATACTGTCTCTCACAGCATCCTCCTGGACAAAATGTCCAGCATACAGATGAATAAACACACACTGCTATGGGTGAGCAATTGATTGATGAGTTGGGCTCAAAGGGTTCTAGTCCGTGGGGTTACATCAGGCTGGCAACCAGTCACTAGTGGAGTCCAGCAGGGAACCATCCTGGGGCCAATGCTCTTTAATGTCTTCATCAATGACTTGCATACAGGACTTGAAGCACTGCTAACTAAGTTCGCTCATGACACCAAATTGGGAGGTCTTGTGAACACTCTCAAGGGCAGAAACACCCAGATAAATTAAAGAGCTGGGCAATCACCAACTGTATGAATTTTAACAAGGCAAGTGATGGATTTTGCACCTGGCACATGGCAACCCTGGTGTCCTGCTTTTGCTAGGATAGAGTTAA